>NW_026607683.1:0-126317 GCF_029499605.1 Hyla sarda
GCCACACCCCTACCCCTTAATTCCCTGGTTGAACTTGATGGACATATGTCTTTTTTCGACCGTACTAACTATGTAACTATGTAACATAACATGGGGGGGGGGGGGGGTCTCCTGGCTGTTCACACAGGTGTGTCATTGCTGTACATTGACCATGCATTGCTTCTGTGGTATTGCAAAGGCAAAGACAAATGCTTCCAGCCATCCATTGCACTAATGGATTGGTCATCAGCTGGCTGTCTATGTCCCGCATCAATATAGACCAAAGTACAGAGGGTTAGGCTATGCTATTGTGCACCTACCTGATGCATCAGAAGGTGCGAGGCCCTTGCTAAATTCTGTGCACAGACTTTGAGATCTATACTTTAGACTGTATCTAAACCTGCTCCAACATGGACTGACATTCTGGCCTACTTTCAGCCGATGCGACTTGTCTGTCGCTGAACAGTCGCTTTTTATGTATTCAGCACCTATGTATAATGTTGTAAAAATGCTCTAGAAGCTAAAGTCGCAGAAATGTCACACATATTTGGCCTGCAACTTTCTGTGCGACAAATTCAGACAGGAAAAATCAGTATAAATCCTTAGAAAATTATCCCCCAGTGTCTCCATCTGCTGGCGGTATTGAATAAGCATTGCTGCACTGATGGGGTATGCATTAGACGAAAAAAAAGAAGAAAAAGAAGAATAATACGCCCAGAAAAGAGGCGAAAAGGAGAAAAACGTAAAAAAACGTGAAAAAAAAGTAAGAGGAAGAGAAGGGAAAAAAAGGTGGAAATGGGTTTAAAAGTGATTTCGGCGGAGAAATATATATATATATATATATATATATATATATATATACGCGCACACACACACATATATATAAACGTATTCTCCGTTGAGATATTGCAGCCGCTGCTGTGTCCAGGCCCAGGAGCCTTAGCACTGTGCTGTGATGTCACTCAATACCACTGACATCACTAGGTGTAAACAACATCTCTCCTTTGCTGTGTATGTGACTATGGAGCTGTTTGGTGATGTCGTCTATTATGGCCTTCATAGAAGCAACAGGAGATTGTTGCATCCATCTAGAACCCTCAGAACTACAGTGCTATGATGTCACTCACTTCCACAGGCCTTGCAGAGTGTAAACAACAACAACCCAGCTTTGTTGTGTATGTAACCATAGGGATTTGTGATGTCACCTAGAACCTTCACAGCAGCGACAGCTTTATGAGGAGCATCAGCACTGCTCTGCCTGAGCAGAACCATCACCGCCATAGGTTGTCAAATAACCCGGATTTAACCCACACAGGTAAGTCCAATGGGGTGCAGGCATGTCCTCTATGCTTACAGCTTCCCGTGGGTGTTGGTTTGATACCGTTTGGGGACAGCCAAGGAGGCATCTGCAGGCAACAAAGGTAGGTGTGTGCTTGTGTGTGTGTTTCCTATGCAGATCCTAAGCCCAGTGTCACATGCAAGTAGGAGGAGTAAGAAGGGTTCCTGGCAAATCCGGGTTATGGATTGCATTTAAAAAGGCCCCGTGGGAGTGCAATGGGCCCCTGTCTTGCTGCTTAGCAATAATGGTATGGGTTTAGGTTCTGCTGTGTGTACTGGTGGTTGACTGCCCCCCAGCCCAGAGTGTGCATGGAAAATTGTCTGGCAGCCTCCCTGACAGCAAGCAGTGATAGTGCCCATGAAGGGGACCTTGTTGGGCCCGCCCCTTTCACGGTTATCGCTTCTCGGCCTTTTGGCTAAGATCAAGTGTAGTATCTGTTCTTATCAGTTTAATATCTGATACGTCCCCTATCTGGGGACCATATATTAAATGGATTTTTGAGAACGGGGGCCGATTTCGAAGCTTGCTTCCGTCGCCCTATGCATTGACCCGATATGGCAGTATCTTCGGGTACAGTGCACCACCCCCTTACAGGGTTAAAAAGAAAGATTCCTACTTTCATTGCTACCTGCTTGCTGGCTAGCCAGCTAGCCAGCCCTGTGGGCCTTGCTGCTGCAGCCAAAAAACAAAAGGTGGTGCTGCTGCTGCTGCTTCTGCTGCTTCTGCTTGTGTCTGGCCGCTGTTGGAGCGTCCAGGCACAGGACTTCTGCTGCTGCTGACTAAATGGCCTCCTTAATTGGATCATTTGAGTAGCCAGCACACCTGTGCAGGTAGGGCATGACATGATAGGCAGCTGCCTTGATAGCGGGTGGGTGCTGAATGTTCCTAATTGACAAAATAAGATTAATGCTTATGAAGAAATATAAAATCTCAGCCCTTCCCCAATATCGCGCCACACCCCTACCCCTTAATTCCCTGGTTGAACTTGATGGACATATGTCTTTTTTCGACCGTACTAACTATGTAACTATGTAACATAACATGGGGGGGGGGGGGGGGTCTCCTGGCTGTTCACACAGGTGTGTCATTGCTGTACATTGACCATGCATTGCTTCTGTGGTATTGCAAAGGCAAAGACAAATGCTTCCAGCCATCCATTGCACTAATGGATTGGTCATCAGCTGGCTGTCTATGTCCCGCATCAATATAGACCAAAGTACAGAGGGTTAGGCTATGCTATTGTGCACCTACCTGATGCATCAGAAGGTGCGAGGCCCTTGCTAAATTCTGTGCACAGACTTTGAGATCTATACTTTAGACTGTATCTAAACCTGCTCCAACATGGACTGACATTCTGGCCTACTTTCAGCCGATGCGACTTGTCTGTCGCTGAACAGTCGCTTTTTATGTATTCAGCACCTATGTATAATGTTGTAAAAATGCTCTAGAAGCTAAAGTCGCAGAAATGTCACACATATTTGGCCTGCAACTTTCTGTGCGACAAATTCAGACAGGAAAAATCAGTATAAATCCTTAGAAAATTATCCCCCAGTGTCTCCATCTGCTGGCGGTATTGAATAAGCATTGCTGCACTGATGGGGTATGCATTAGACGAAAAAAAAGAAGAAAAAGAAGAATAATACGCCCAGAAAAGAGGCGAAAAGGAGAAAAACGTAAAAAAACGTGAAAAAAAAGTAAGAGGAAGAGAAGGGAAAAAAAGGTGGAAATGGGTTTAAAAGTGATTTCGGCGGAGAAATATATATATATATATATATATATATATATATATATATATATATACGCGCACACACACACATATATATAAACGTATTCTCCGTTGAGATATTGCAGCCGCTGCTGTGTCCAGGCCCAGGAGCCTTAGCACTGTGCTGTGATGTCACTCAATACCACTGACATCACTAGGTGTAAACAACATCTCTCCTTTGCTGTGTATGTGACTATGGAGCTGTTTGGTGATGTCGTCTATTATGGCCTTCATAGAAGCAACAGGAGATTGTTGCATCCATCTAGAACCCTCAGAACTACAGTGCTATGATGTCACTCACTTCCACAGGCCTTGCAGAGTGTAAACAACAACAACCCAGCTTTGTTGTGTATGTAACCATAGGGATTTGTGATGTCACCTAGAACCTTCACAGCAGCGACAGCTTTATGAGGAGCATCAGCACTGCTCTGCCTGAGCAGAACCATCACCGCCATAGGTTGTCAAATAACCCGGATTTAACCCACACAGGTAAGTCCAATGGGGTGCAGGCATGTCCTCTATGCTTACAGCTTCCCGTGGGTGTTGGTTTGATACCGTTTGGGGACAGCCAAGGAGGCATCTGCAGGCAACAAAGGTAGGTGTGTGCTTGTGTGTGTGTTTCCTATGCAGATCCTAAGCCCAGTGTCACATGCAAGTAGGAGGAGTAAGAAGGGTTCCTGGCAAATCCGGGTTATGGATTGCATTTAAAAAGGCCCCGTGGGAGTGCAATGGGCCCCTGTCTTGCTGCTTAGCAATAATGGTATGGGTTTAGGTTCTGCTGTGTGTACTGGTGGTTGACTGCCCCCCAGCCCAGAGTGTGCATGGAAAATTGTCTGGCAGCCTCCCTGACAGCAAGCAGTGATAGTGCCCATGAAGGGGACCTTGTTGGGCCCGCCCCTTTCACGGTTATCGCTTCTCGGCCTTTTGGCTAAGATCAAGTGTAGTATCTGTTCTTATCAGTTTAATATCTGATACGTCCCCTATCTGGGGACCATATATTAAATGGATTTTTGAGAACGGGGGCCGATTTCGAAGCTTGCTTCCGTCGCCCTATGCATTGACCCGATATGGCAGTATCTTCGGGTACAGTGCACCACCCCCTTACAGGGTTAAAAAGAAAGATTCCTACTTTCATTGCTACCTGCTTGCTGGCTAGCCAGCTAGCCAGCCCTGTGGGCCTTGCTGCTGCAGCCAAAAAACAAAAGGTGGTGCTGCTGCTGCTGCTTCTGCTGCTTCTGCTTGTGTCTGGCCGCTGTTGGAGCGTCCAGGCACAGGACTTCTGCTGCTGCTGACTAAATGGCCTCCTTAATTGGATCATTTGAGTAGCCAGCACACCTGTGCAGGTAGGGCATGACATGATAGGCAGCTGCCTTGATAGCGGGTGGGTGCTGAATGTTCCTAATTGACAAAATAAGATTAATGCTTATGAAGAAATATAAAATCTCATCCCTTCCCCAATATCGCGCCACACCCCTACCCCTTAATTCCCTGGTTGAACTTGATGGACATATGTCTTTTTTCGACCGTACTAACTATGTAACTATGTAACATAACATGGGGGGGGGGGTCTCCTGGCTGTTCACACAGGTGTGTCATTGCTGTACATTGACCATGCATTGCTTCTGTGGTATTGCAAAGGCAAAGACAAATGCTTCCAGCCATCCATTGCACTAATGGATTGGTCATCAGCTGGCTGTCTATGTCCCGCATCAATATAGACCAAAGTACAGAGGGTTAGGCTATGCTATTGTGCACCTACCTGATGCATCAGAAGGTGCGAGGCCCTTGCTAAATTCTGTGCACAGACTTTGAGATCTATACTTTAGACTGTATCTAAACCTGCTCCAACATGGACTGACATTCTGGCCTACTTTCAGCCGATGCGACTTGTCTGTCGCTGAACAGTCGCTTTTTATGTATTCAGCACCTATGTATAATGTTGTAAAAATGCTCTAGAAGCTAAAGTCGCAGAAATGTCACACATATTTGGCCTGCAACTTTCTGTGCGACAAATTCAGACAGGAAAAATCAGTATAAATCCTTAGAAAATTATCCCCCAGTGTCTCCATCTGCTGGCGGTATTGAATAAGCATTGCTGCACTGATGGGGTATGCATTAGACGAAAAAAAAGAAGAAAAAGAAGAATAATACGCCCAGAAAAGAGGCGAAAAGGAGAAAAACGTAAAAAAACGTGAAAAAAAAGTAAGAGGAAGAGAAGGGAAAAAAAGGTGGAAATGGGTTTAAAAGTGATTTCGGCGGAGAATATATATATATATATATATATATATATATATATATATATATATATACGCGCACACACACACATATATATAAACGTATTCTCCGTTGAGATATTGCAGCCGCTGCTGTGTCCAGGCCCAGGAGCCTTAGCACTGTGCTGTGATGTCACTCAATACCACTGACATCACTAGGTGTAAACAACATCTCTCCTTTGCTGTGTATGTGACTATGGAGCTGTTTGGTGATGTCGTCTATTATGGCCTTCATAGAAGCAACAGGAGATTGTTGCATCCATCTAGAACCCTCAGAACTACAGTGCTATGATGTCACTCACTTCCACAGGCCTTGCAGAGTGTAAACAACAACAACCCAGCTTTGTTGTGTATGTAACCATAGGGATTTGTGATGTCACCTAGAACCTTCACAGCAGCGACAGCTTTATGAGGAGCATCAGCACTGCTCTGCCTGAGCAGAACCATCACCGCCATAGGTTGTCAAATAACCCGGATTTAACCCACACAGGTAAGTCCAATGGGGTGCAGGCATGTCCTCTATGCTTACAGCTTCCCGTGGGTGTTGGTTTGATACCGTTTGGGGACAGCCAAGGAGGCATCTGCAGGCAACAAAGGTAGGTGTGTGCTTGTGTGTGTGTTTCCTATGCAGATCCTAAGCCCAGTGTCACATGCAAGTAGGAGGAGTAAGAAGGGTTCCTGGCAAATCCGGGTTATGGATTGCATTTAAAAAGGCCCCGTGGGAGTGCAATGGGCCCCTGTCTTGCTGCTTAGCAATAATGGTATGGGTTTAGGTTCTGCTGTGTGTACTGGTGGTTGACTGCCCCCCAGCCCAGAGTGTGCATGGAAAATTGTCTGGCAGCCTCCCTGACAGCAAGCAGTGATAGTGCCCATGAAGGGGACCTTGTTGGGCCCGCCCCTTTCACGGTTATCGCTTCTCGGCCTTTTGGCTAAGATCAAGTGTAGTATCTGTTCTTATCAGTTTAATATCTGATACGTCCCCTATCTGGGGACCATATATTAAATGGATTTTTGAGAACGGGGGCCGATTTCGAAGCTTGCTTCCGTCGCCCTATGCATTGACCCGATATGGCAGTATCTTCGGGTACAGTGCACCACCCCCTTACAGGGTTAAAAAGAAAGATTCCTACTTTCATTGCTACCTGCTTGCTGGCTAGCCAGCTAGCCAGCCCTGTGGGCCTTGCTGCTGCAGCCAAAAAACAAAAGGTGGTGCTGCTGCTGCTGCTTCTGCTGCTTCTGCTTGTGTCTGGCCGCTGTTGGAGCGTCCAGGCACAGGACTTCTGCTGCTGCTGACTAAATGGCCTCCTTAATTGGATCATTTGAGTAGCCAGCACACCTGTGCAGGTAGGGCATGACATGATAGGCAGCTGCCTTGATAGCGGGTGGGTGCTGAATGTTCCTAATTGACAAAATAAGATTAATGCTTATGAAGAAATATAAAATCTCATCCCTTCCCCAATATCGCGCCACACCCCTACCCCTTAATTCCCTGGTTGAACTTGATGGACATATGTCTTTTTTCGACCGTACTAACTATGTAACTATGTAACATAACATGGGGGGGGGGGGGGGGGGGGTCTCCTGGCTGTTCACACAGGTGTGTCATTGCTGTACATTGACCATGCATTGCTTCTGTGGTATTGCAAAGGCAAAGACAAATGCTTCCAGCCATCCATTGCACTAATGGATTGGTCATCAGCTGGCTGTCTATGTCCCGCATCAATATAGACCAAAGTACAGAGGGTTAGGCTATGCTATTGTGCACCTACCTGATGCATCAGAAGGTGCGAGGCCCTTGCTAAATTCTGTGCACAGACTTTGAGATCTATACTTTAGACTGTATCTAAACCTGCTCCAACATGGACTGACATTCTGGCCTACTTTCAGCCGATGCGACTTGTCTGTCGCTGAACAGTCGCTTTTTATGTATTCAGCACCTATGTATAATGTTGTAAAAATGCTCTAGAAGCTAAAGTCGCAGAAATGTCACACATATTTGGCCTGCAACTTTCTGTGCGACAAATTCAGACAGGAAAAATCAGTATAAATCCTTAGAAAATTATCCCCCAGTGTCTCCATCTGCTGGCGGTATTGAATAAGCATTGCTGCACTGATGGGGTATGCATTAGACGAAAAAAAAGAAGAAAAAGAAGAATAATACGCCCAGAAAAGAGGCGAAAAGGAGAAAAACGTAAAAAAACGTGAAAAAAAAGTAAGAGGAAGAGAAGGGAAAAAAAGGTGGAAATGGGTTTAAAAGTGATTTCGGCGGAGAAATATATATATATATATATATATATATATATATATATATATATATACGCGCACACACACACATATATATAAACGTATTCTCCGTTGAGATATTGCAGCCGCTGCTGTGTCCAGGCCCAGGAGCCTTAGCACTGTGCTGTGATGTCACTCAATACCACTGACATCACTAGGTGTAAACAACATCTCTCCTTTGCTGTGTATGTGACTATGGAGCTGTTTGGTGATGTCGTCTATTATGGCCTTCATAGAAGCAACAGGAGATTGTTGCATCCATCTAGAACCCTCAGAACTACAGTGCTATGATGTCACTCACTTCCACAGGCCTTGCAGAGTGTAAACAACAACAACCCAGCTTTGTTGTGTATGTAACCATAGGGATTTGTGATGTCACCTAGAACCTTCACAGCAGCGACAGCTTTATGAGGAGCATCAGCACTGCTCTGCCTGAGCAGAACCATCACCGCCATAGGTTGTCAAATAACCCGGATTTAACCCACACAGGTAAGTCCAATGGGGTGCAGGCATGTCCTCTATGCTTACAGCTTCCCGTGGGTGTTGGTTTGATACCGTTTGGGGACAGCCAAGGAGGCATCTGCAGGCAACAAAGGTAGGTGTGTGCTTGTGTGTGTGTTTCCTATGCAGATCCTAAGCCCAGTGTCACATGCAAGTAGGAGGAGTAAGAAGGGTTCCTGGCAAATCCGGGTTATGGATTGCATTTAAAAAGGCCCCGTGGGAGTGCAATGGGCCCCTGTCTTGCTGCTTAGCAATAATGGTATGGGTTTAGGTTCTGCTGTGTGTACTGGTGGTTGACTGCCCCCCAGCCCAGAGTGTGCATGGAAAATTGTCTGGCAGCCTCCCTGACAGCAAGCAGTGATAGTGCCCATGAAGGGGACCTTGTTGGGCCCGCCCCTTTCACGGTTATCGCTTCTCGGCCTTTTGGCTAAGATCAAGTGTAGTATCTGTTCTTATCAGTTTAATATCTGATACGTCCCCTATCTGGGGACCATATATTAAATGGATTTTTGAGAACGGGGGCCGATTTCGAAGCTTGCTTCCGTCGCCCTATGCATTGACCCGATATGGCAGTATCTTCGGGTACAGTGCACCACCCCCTTACAGGGTTAAAAAGAAAGATTCCTACTTTCATTGCTACCTGCTTGCTGGCTAGCCAGCTAGCCAGCCCTGTGGGCCTTGCTGCTGCAGCCAAAAAACAAAAGGTGGTGCTGCTGCTGCTGCTTCTGCTGCTTCTGCTTGTGTCTGGCCGCTGTTGGAGCGTCCAGGCACAGGACTTCTGCTGCTGCTGACTAAATGGCCTCCTTAATTGGATCATTTGAGTAGCCAGCACACCTGTGCAGGTAGGGCATGACATGATAGGCAGCTGCCTTGATAGCGGGTGGGTGCTGAATGTTCCTAATTGACAAAATAAGATTAATGCTTATGAAGAAATATAAAATCTCATCCCTTCCCCAATATCGCGCCACACCCCTACCCCTTAATTCCCTGGTTGAACTTGATGGACATATGTCTTTTTTCGACCGTACTAACTATGTAACTATGTAACATAACATGGGGGGGGGGGGGGGGGTCTCCTGGCTGTTCACACAGGTGTGTCATTGCTGTACATTGACCATGCATTGCTTCTGTGGTATTGTAAAGGCAAAGACAAATGCTTCCAGCCATCCATTGCACTAATGGATTGGTCATCAGCTGGCTGTCTATGTCCCGCATCAATATAGACCAAAGTACAGAGGGTTAGGCTATGCTATTGTGCACCTACCTGATGCATCAGAAGGTGCGAGGCCCTTGCTAAATTCTGTGCACAGACTTTGAGATCTATACTTTAGACTGTATCTAAACCTGCTCCAACATGGACTGACATTCTGGCCTACTTTCAGCCGATGCGACTTGTCTGTCGCTGAACAGTCGCTTTTTATGTATTCAGCACCTATGTATAATGTTGTAAAAATGCTCTAGAAGCTAAAGTCGCAGAAATGTCACACATATTTGGCCTGCAACTTTCTGTGCGACAAATTCAGACAGGAAAAATCAGTATAAATCCTTAGAAAATTATCCCCCAGTGTCTCCATCTGCTGGCGGTATTGAATAAGCATTGCTGCACTGATGGGGTATGCATTAGACGAAAAAAAAAGAAGAAAAAGAAGAATAATACGCCCAGAAAAGAGGCGAAAAGGAGAAAAACGTAAAAAAACGTGAAAAAAAAGTAAGAGGAAGAGAAGGGAAAAAAAGGTGGAAATGGGTTTAAAAGTGATTTCGGCGGAGAAATATATATATATATATATATATATATATATATATATATATACGCGCACACACACACATATATATAAACGTATTCTCCGTTGAGATATTGCAGCCGCTGCTGTGTCCAGGCCCAGGAGCCTTAGCACTGTGCTGTGATGTCACTCAATACCACTGACATCACTAGGTGTAAACAACATCTCTCCTTTGCTGTGTATGTGACTATGGAGCTGTTTGGTGATGTCGTCTATTATGGCCTTCATAGAAGCAACAGGAGATTGTTGCATCCATCTAGAACCCTCAGAACTACAGTGCTATGATGTCACTCACTTCCACAGGCCTTGCAGAGTGTAAACAACAACAACCCAGCTTTGTTGTGTATGTAACCATAGGGATTTGTGATGTCACCTAGAACCTTCACAGCAGCGACAGCTTTATGAGGAGCATCAGCACTGCTCTGCCTGAGCAGAACCATCACCGCCATAGGTTGTCAAATAACCCGGATTTAACCCACACAGGTAAGTCCAATGGGGTGCAGGCATGTCCTCTATGCTTACAGCTTCCCGTGGGTGTTGGTTTGATACCGTTTGGGGACAGCCAAGGAGGCATCTGCAGGCAACAAAGGTAGGTGTGTGCTTGTGTGTGTGTTTCCTATGCAGATCCTAAGCCCAGTGTCACATGCAAGTAGGAGGAGTAAGAAGGGTTCCTGGCAAATCCGGGTTATGGATTGCATTTAAAAAGGCCCCGTGGGAGTGCAATGGGCCCCTGTCTTGCTGCTTAGCAATAATGGTATGGGTTTAGGTTCTGCTGTGTGTACTGGTGGTTGACTGCCCCCCAGCCCAGAGTGTGCATGGAAAATTGTCTGGCAGCCTCCCTGACAGCAAGCAGTGATAGTGCCCATGAAGGGGACCTTGTTGGGCCCGCCCCTTTCACGGTTATCGCTTCTCGGCCTTTTGGCTAAGATCAAGTGTAGTATCTGTTCTTATCAGTTTAATATCTGATACGTCCCCTATCTGGGGACCATATATTAAATGGATTTTTGAGAACGGGGGCCGATTTCGAAGCTTGCTTCCGTCGCCCTATGCATTGACCCGATATGGCAGTATCTTCGGGTACAGTGCACCACCCCCTTACAGGGTTAAAAAGAAAGATTCCTACTTTCATTGCTACCTGCTTGCTGGCTAGCCAGCTAGCCAGCCCTGTGGGCCTTGCTGCTGCAGCCAAAAAACAAAAGGTGGTGCTGCTGCTGCTGCTTCTGCTGCTTCTGCTTGTGTCTGGCCGCTGTTGGAGCGTCCAGGCACAGGACTTCTGCTGCTGCTGACTAAATGGCCTCCTTAATTGGATCATTTGAGTAGCCAGCACACCTGTGCAGGTAGGGCATGACATGATAGGCAGCTGCCTTGATAGCGGGTGGGTGCTGAATGTTCCTAATTGACAAAATAAGATTAATGCTTATGAAGAAATATAAAATCTCATCCCTTCCCCAATATCGCGCCACACCCCTACCCCTTAATTCCCTGGTTGAACTTGATGGACATATGTCTTTTTTCGACCGTACTAACTATGTAACTATGTAACATAACATGGGGGGGGGGGGGGGGGGTCTCCTGGCTGTTCACACAGGTGTGTCATTGCTGTACATTGACCATGCATTGCTTCTGTGGTATTGCAAAGGCAAAGACAAATGCTTCCAGCCATCCATTGCACTAATGGATTGGTCATCAGCTGGCTGTCTATGTCCCGCATCAATATAGACCAAAGTACAGAGGGTTAGGCTATGCTATTGTGCACCTACCTGATGCATCAGAAGGTGCGAGGCCCTTGCTAAATTCTGTGCACAGACTTTGAGATCTATACTTTAGACTGTATCTAAACCTGCTCCAACATGGACTGACATTCTGGCCTACTTTCAGCCGATGCGACTTGTCTGTCGCTGAACAGTCGCTTTTTATGTATTCAGCACCTATGTATAATGTTGTAAAAATGCTCTAGAAGCTAAAGTCGCAGAAATGTCACACATATTTGGCCTGCAACTTTCTGTGCGACAAATTCAGACAGGAAAAATCAGTATAAATCCTTAGAAAATTATCCCCCAGTGTCTCCATCTGCTGGCGGTATTGAATAAGCATTGCTGCACTGATGGGGTATGCATTAGACGAAAAAAAAGAAGAAAAAGAAGAATAATACGCCCAGAAAAGAGGCGAAAAGGAGAAAAACGTAAAAAAACGTGAAAAAAAAGTAAGAGGAAGAGAAGGGAAAAAAAGGTGGAAATGGGTTTAAAAGTGATTTCGGCGGAGAAATATATATATATATATATATATATATATATATATATATATATATACGCGCACACACACACATATATATAAACGTATTCTCCGTTGAGATATTGCAGCCGCTGCTGTGTCCAGGCCCAGGAGCCTTAGCACTGTGCTGTGATGTCACTCAATACCACTGACATCACTAGGTGTAAACAACATCTCTCCTTTGCTGTGTATGTGACTATGGAGCTGTTTGGTGATGTCGTCTATTATGGCCTTCATAGAAGCAACAGGAGATTGTTGCATCCATCTAGAACCCTCAGAACTACAGTGCTATGATGTCACTCACTTCCACAGGCCTTGCAGAGTGTAAACAACAACAACCCAGCTTTGTTGTGTATGTAACCATAGGGATTTGTGATGTCACCTAGAACCTTCACAGCAGCGACAGCTTTATGAGGAGCATCAGCACTGCTCTGCCTGAGCAGAACCATCACCGCCATAGGTTGTCAAATAACCCGGATTTAACCCACACAGGTAAGTCCAATGGGGTGCAGGCATGTCCTCTATGCTTACAGCTTCCCGTGGGTGTTGGTTTGATACCGTTTGGGGACAGCCAAGGAGGCATCTGCAGGCAACAAAGGTAGGTGTGTGCTTGTGTGTGTGTTTCCTATGCAGATCCTAAGCCCAGTGTCACATGCAAGTAGGAGGAGTAAGAAGGGTTCCTGGCAAATCCGGGTTATGGATTGCATTTAAAAAGGCCCCGTGGGAGTGCAATGGGCCCCTGTCTTGCTGCTTAGCAATAATGGTATGGGTTTAGGTTCTGCTGTGTGTACTAGTGGTTGACTGCCCCCCAGCCCAGAGTGTGCATGGAAAATTGTCTGGCAGCCTCCCTGACAGCAAGCAGTGATAGTGCCCATGAAGGGGACCTTGTTGGGCCCGCCCCTTTCACGGTTATCGCTTCTCGGCCTTTTGGCTAAGATCAAGTGTAGTATCTGTTCTTATCAGTTTAATATCTGATACGTCCCCTATCTGGGGACCATATATTAAATGGATTTTTGAGAACGGGGGCCGATTTCGAAGCTTGCTTCCGTCGCCCTATGCATTGACCCGATATGGCAGTATCTTCGGGTACAGTGCACCACCCCCTTACAGGGTTAAAAAGAAAGATTCCTACTTTCATTGCTACCTGCTTGCTGGCTAGCCAGCTAGCCAGCCCTGTGGGCCTTGCTGCTGCAGCCAAAAAACAAAAGGTGGTGCTGCTGCTGCTGCTTCTGCTGCTTCTGCTTGTGTCTGGCCGCTGTTGGAGCGTCCAGGCACAGGACTTCTGCTGCTGCTGACTAAATGGCCTCCTTAATTGGATCATTTGAGTAGCCAGCACACCTGTGCAGGTAGGGCATGACATGATAGGCAGCTGCCTTGATAGCGGGTGGGTGCTGAATGTTCCTAATTGACAAAATAAGATTAATGCTTATGAAGAAATATAAAATCTCATCCCTTCCCCAATATCGCGCCACACCCCTACCCCTTAATTCCCTGGTTGAACTTGATGGACATATGTCTTTTTTCGACCGTACTAACTATGTAACTATGTAACATAACATGGGGGGGGGGGGGGGTCTCCTGGCTGTTCACACAGGTGTGTCATTGCTGTACATTGACCATGCATTGCTTCTGTGGTATTGTAAAGGCAAAGACAAATGCTTCCAGCCATCCATTGCACTAATGGATTGGTCATCAGCTGGCTGTCTATGTCCCGCATCAATATAGACCAAAGTACAGAGGGTTAGGCTATGCTATTGTGCACCTACCTGATGCATCAGAAGGTGCGAGGCCCTTGCTAAATTCTGTGCACAGACTTTGAGATCTATACTTTAGACTGTATCTAAACCTGCTCCAACATGGACTGACATTCTGGCCTACTTTCAGCCGATGCGACTTGTCTGTCGCTGAACAGTCGCTTTTTATGTATTCAGCACCTATGTATAATGTTGTAAAAATGCTCTAGAAGCTAAAGTCGCAGAAATGTCACACATATTTGGCCTGCAACTTTCTGTGCGACAAATTCAGACAGGAAAAATCAGTATAAATCCTTAGAAAATTATCCCCCAGTGTCTCCATCTGCTGGCGGTATTGAATAAGCATTGCTGCACTGATGGGGTATGCATTAGACGAAAAAAAAAGAAGAAAAAGAAGAATAATACGCCCAGAAAAGAGGCGAAAAGGAGAAAAACGTAAAAAAACGTGAAAAAAAAGTAAGAGGAAGAGAAGGGAAAAAAAGGTGGAAATGGGTTTAAAAGTGATTTCGGCGGAGAAATATATATATATATATATATATATATATATATACGCGCACACACACACATATATATAAACGTATTCTCCGTTGAGATATTGCAGCCGCTGCTGTGTCCAGGCCCAGGAGCCTTAGCACTGTGCTGTGATGTCACTCAATACCACTGACATCACTAGGTGTAAACAACATCTCTCCTTTGCTGTGTATGTGACTATGGAGCTGTTTGGTGATGTCGTCTATTATGGCCTTCATAGAAGCAACAGGAGATTGTTGCATCCATCTAGAACCCTCAGAACTACAGTGCTATGATGTCACTCACTTCCACAGGCCTTGCAGAGTGTAAACAACAACAACCCAGCTTTGTTGTGTATGTAACCATAGGGATTTGTGATGTCACCTAGAACCTTCACAGCAGCGACAGCTTTATGAGGAGCATCAGCACTGCTCTGCCTGAGCAGAACCATCACCGCCATAGGTTGTCAAATAACCCGGATTTAACCCACACAGGTAAGTCCAATGGGGTGCAGGCATGTCCTCTATGCTTACAGCTTCCCGTGGGTGTTGGTTTGATACCGTTTGGGGACAGCCAAGGAGGCATCTGCAGGCAACAAAGGTAGGTGTGTGCTTGTGTGTGTGTTTCCTATGCAGATCCTAAGCCCAGTGTCACATGCAAGTAGGAGGAGTAAGAAGGGTTCCTGGCAAATCCGGGTTATGGATTGCATTTAAAAAGGCCCCGTGGGAGTGCAATGGGCCCCTGTCTTGCTGCTTAGCAATAATGGTATGGGTTTAGGTTCTGCTGTGTGTACTGGTGGTTGACTGCCCCCCAGCCCAGAGTGTGCATGGAAAATTGTCTGGCAGCCTCCCTGACAGCAAGCAGTGATAGTGCCCATGAAGGGGACCTTGTTGGGCCCGCCCCTTTCACGGTTATCGCTTCTCGGCCTTTTGGCTAAGATCAAGTGTAGTATCTGTTCTTATCAGTTTAATATCTGATACGTCCCCTATCTGGGGACCATATATTAAATGGATTTTTGAGAACGGGGGCCGATTTCGAAGCTTGCTTCCGTCGCCCTATGCATTGACCCGATATGGCAGTATCTTCGGGTACAGTGCACCACCCCCTTACAGGGTTAAAAAGAAAGATTCCTACTTTCATTGCTACCTGCTTGCTGGCTAGCCAGCTAGCCAGCCCTGTGGGCCTTGCTGCTGCAGCCAAAAAACAAAAGGTGGTGCTGCTGCTGCTGCTTCTGCTGCTTCTGCTTGTGTCTGGCCGCTGTTGGAGCGTCCAGGCACAGGACTTCTGCTGCTGCTGACTAAATGGCCTCCTTAATTGGATCATTTGAGTAGCCAGCACACCTGTGCAGGTAGGGCATGACATGATAGGCAGCTGCCTTGATAGCGGGTGGGTGCTGAATGTTCCTAATTGACAAAATAAGATTAATGCTTATGAAGAAATATAAAATCTCATCCCTTCCCCAATATCGCGCCACACCCCTACCCCTTAATTCCCTGGTTGAACTTGATGGACATATGTCTTTTTTCGACCGTACTAACTATGTAACTATGTAACATAACATGGGGGGGGGGGGGGGGGGGTCTCCTGGCTGTTCACACAGGTGTGTCATTGCTGTACATTGACCATGCATTGCTTCTGTGGTATTGCAAAGGCAAAGACAAATGCTTCCAGCCATCCATTGCACTAATGGATTGGTCATCAGCTGGCTGTCTATGTCCCGCATCAATATAGACCAAAGTACAGAGGGTTAGGCTATGCTATTGTGCACCTACCTGATGCATCAGAAGGTGCGAGGCCCTTGCTAAATTCTGTGCACAGACTTTGAGATCTATACTTTAGACTGTATCTAAACCTGCTCCAACATGGACTGACATTCTGGCCTACTTTCAGCCGATGCGACTTGTCTGTCGCTGAACAGTCGCTTTTTATGTATTCAGCACCTATGTATAATGTTGTAAAAATGCTCTAGAAGCTAAAGTCGCAGAAATGTCACACATATTTGGCCTGCAACTTTCTGTGCGACAAATTCAGACAGGAAAAATCAGTATAAATCCTTAGAAAATTATCCCCCAGTGTCTCCATCTGCTGGCGGTATTGAATAAGCATTGCTGCACTGATGGGGTATGCATTAGACGAAAAAAAAGAAGAAAAAGAAGAATAATACGCCCAGAAAAGAGGCGAAAAGGAGAAAAACGTAAAAAAACGTGAAAAAAAAGTAAGAGGAAGAGAAGGGAAAAAAAGGTGGAAATGGGTTTAAAAGTGATTTCGGCGGAGATATATATATATATATATATATATATATATATATACGCGCACACACACACATATATATAAACGTATTCTCCGTTGAGATATTGCAGCCGCTGCTGTGTCCAGGCCCAGGAGCCTTAGCACTGTGCTGTGATGTCACTCAATACCACTGACATCACTAGGTGTAAACAACATCTCTCCTTTGCTGTGTATGTGACTATGGAGCTGTTTGGTGATGTCGTCTATTATGGCCTTCATAGAAGCAACAGGAGATTGTTGCATCCATCTAGAACCCTCAGAACTACAGTGCTATGATGTCACTCACTTCCACAGGCCTTGCAGAGTGTAAACAACAACAACCCAGCTTTGTTGTGTATGTAACCATAGGGATTTGTGATGTCACCTAGAACCTTCACAGCAGCGACAGCTTTATGAGGAGCATCAGCACTGCTCTGCCTGAGCAGAACCATCACCGCCATAGGTTGTCAAATAACCCGGATTTAACCCACACAGGTAAGTCCAATGGGGTGCAGGCATGTCCTCTATGCTTACAGCTTCCCGTGGGTGTTGGTTTGATACCGTTTGGGGACAGCCAAGGAGGCATCTGCAGGCAACAAAGGTAGGTGTGTGCTTGTGTGTGTGTTTCCTATGCAGATCCTAAGCCCAGTGTCACATGCAAGTAGGAGGAGTAAGAAGGGTTCCTGGCAAATCCGGGTTATGGATTGCATTTAAAAAGGCCCCGTGGGAGTGCAATGGGCCCCTGTCTTGCTGCTTAGCAATAATGGTATGGGTTTAGGTTCTGCTGTGTGTACTGGTGGTTGACTGCCCCCCAGCCCAGAGTGTGCATGGAAAATTGTCTGGCAGCCTCCCTGACAGCAAGCAGTGATAGTGCCCATGAAGGGGACCTTGTTGGGCCCGCCCCTTTCACGGTTATCGCTTCTCGGCCTTTTGGCTAAGATCAAGTGTAGTATCTGTTCTTATCAGTTTAATATCTGATACGTCCCCTATCTGGGGACCATATATTAAATGGATTTTTGAGAACGGGGGCCGATTTCGAAGCTTGCTTCCGTCGCCCTATGCATTGACCCGATATGGCAGTATCTTCGGGTACAGTGCACCACCCCCTTACAGGGTTAAAAAGAAAGATTCCTACTTTCATTGCTACCTGCTTGCTGGCTAGCCAGCTAGCCAGCCCTGTGGGCCTTGCTGCTGCAGCCAAAAAACAAAAGGTGGTGCTGCTGCTGCTGCTTCTGCTGCTTCTGCTTGTGTCTGGCCGCTGTTGGAGCGTCCAGGCACAGGACTTCTGCTGCTGCTGACTAAATGGCCTCCTTAATTGGATCATTTGAGTAGCCAGCACACCTGTGCAGGTAGGGCATGACATGATAGGCAGCTGCCTTGATAGCGGGTGGGTGCTGAATGTTCCTAATTGACAAAATAAGATTAATGCTTATGAAGAAATATAAAATCTCATCCCTTCCCCAATATCGCGCCACACCCCTACCCCTTAATTCCCTGGTTGAACTTGATGGACATATGTCTTTTTTCGACCGTACTAACTATGTAACTATGTAACATAACATGGGGGGGGGGGGGGGGGTCTCCTGGCTGTTCACACAGGTGTGTCATTGCTGTACATTGACCATGCATTGCTTCTGTGGTATTGCAAAGGCAAAGACAAATGCTTCCAGCCATCCATTGCACTAATGGATTGGTCATCAGCTGGCTGTCTATGTCCCGCATCAATATAGACCAAAGTACAGAGGGTTAGGCTATGCTATTGTGCACCTACCTGATGCATCAGAAGGTGCGAGGCCCTTGCTAAATTCTGTGCACAGACTTTGAGATCTATACTTTAGACTGTATCTAAACCTGCTCCAACATGGACTGACATTCTGGCCTACTTTCAGCCGATGCGACTTGTCTGTCGCTGAACAGTCGCTTTTTATGTATTCAGCACCTATGTATAATGTTGTAAAAATGCTCTAGAAGCTAAAGTCGCAGAAATGTCACACATATTTGGCCTGCAACTTTCTGTGCGACAAATTCAGACAGGAAAAATCAGTATAAATCCTTAGAAAATTATCCCCCAGTGTCTCCATCTGCTGGCGGTATTGAATAAGCATTGCTGCACTGATGGGGTATGCATTAGACGAAAAAAAAGAAGAAAAAGAAGAATAATACGCCCAGAAAAGAGGCGAAAAGGAGAAAAACGTAAAAAAACGTGAAAAAAAAGTAAGAGGAAGAGAAGGGAAAAAAAGGTGGAAATGGGTTTAAAAGTGATTTCGGCGGAGAATATATATATATATATATATATATATATATATATATATATACGCGCACACACACACATATATATAAACGTATTCTCCGTTGAGATATTGCAGCCGCTGCTGTGTCCAGGCCCAGGAGCCTTAGCACTGTGCTGTGATGTCACTCAATACCACTGACATCACTAGGTGTAAACAACATCTCTCCTTTGCTGTGTATGTGACTATGGAGCTGTTTGGTGATGTCGTCTATTATGGCCTTCATAGAAGCAACAGGAGATTGTTGCATCCATCTAGAACCCTCAGAACTACAGTGCTATGATGTCACTCACTTCCACAGGCCTTGCAGAGTGTAAACAACAACAACCCAGCTTTGTTGTGTATGTAACCATAGGGATTTGTGATGTCACCTAGAACCTTCACAGCAGCGACAGCTTTATGAGGAGCATCAGCACTGCTCTGCCTGAGCAGAACCATCACCGCCATAGGTTGTCAAATAACCCGGATTTAACCCACACAGGTAAGTCCAATGGGGTGCAGGCATGTCCTCTATGCTTACAGCTTCCCGTGGGTGTTGGTTTGATACCGTTTGGGGACAGCCAAGGAGGCATCTGCAGGCAACAAAGGTAGGTGTGTGCTTGTGTGTGTGTTTCCTATGCAGATCCTAAGCCCAGTGTCACATGCAAGTAGGAGGAGTAAGAAGGGTTCCTGGCAAATCCGGGTTATGGATTGCATTTAAAAAGGCCCCGTGGGAGTGCAATGGGCCCCTGTCTTGCTGCTTAGCAATAATGGTATGGGTTTAGGTTCTGCTGTGTGTACTGGTGGTTGACTGCCCCCCAGCCCAGAGTGTGCATGGAAAATTGTCTGGCAGCCTCCCTGACAGCAAGCAGTGATAGTGCCCATGAAGGGGACCTTGTTGGGCCCGCCCCTTTCACGGTTATCGCTTCTCGGCCTTTTGGCTAAGATCAAGTGTAGTATCTGTTCTTATCAGTTTAATATCTGATACGTCCCCTATCTGGGGACCATATATTAAATGGATTTTTGAGAACGGGGGCCGATTTCGAAGCTTGCTTCCGTCGCCCTATGCATTGACCCGATATGGCAGTATCTTCGGGTACAGTGCACCACCCCCTTACAGGGTTAAAAAGAAAGATTCCTACTTTCATTGCTACCTGCTTGCTGGCTAGCCAGCTAGCCAGCCCTGTGGGCCTTGCTGCTGCAGCCAAAAAACAAAAGGTGGTGCTGCTGCTGCTGCTTCTGCTGCTTCTGCTTGTGTCTGGCCGCTGTTGGAGCGTCCAGGCACAGGACTTCTGCTGCTGCTGACTAAATGGCCTCCTTAATTGGATCATTTGAGTAGCCAGCACACCTGTGCAGGTAGGGCATGACATGATAGGCAGCTGCCTTGATAGCGGGTGGGTGCTGAATGTTCCTAATTGACAAAATAAGATTAATGCTTATGAAGAAATATAAAATCTCATCCCTTCCCCAATATCGCGCCACACCCCTACCCCTTAATTCCCTGGTTGAACTTGATGGACATATGTCTTTTTTCGACCGTACTAACTATGTAACTATGTAACATAACATGGGGGGGGGGGGGGGGGTCTCCTGGCTGTTCACACAGGTGTGTCATTGCTGTACATTGACCATGCATTGCTTCTGTGGTATTGCAAAGGCAAAGACAAATGCTTCCAGCCATCCATTGCACTAATGGATTGGTCATCAGCTGGCTGTCTATGTCCCGCATCAATATAGACCAAAGTACAGAGGGTTAGGCTATGCTATTGTGCACCTACCTGATGCATCAGAAGGTGCGAGGCCCTTGCTAAATTCTGTGCACAGACTTTGAGATCTATACTTTAGACTGTATCTAAACCTGCTCCAACATGGACTGACATTCTGGCCTACTTTCAGCCGATGCGACTTGTCTGTCGCTGAACAGTCGCTTTTTATGTATTCAGCACCTATGTATAATGTTGTAAAAATGCTCTAGAAGCTAAAGTCGCAGAAATGTCACACATATTTGGCCTGCAACTTTCTGTGCGACAAATTCAGACAGGAAAAATCAGTATAAATCCTTAGAAAATTATCCCCCAGTGTCTCCATCTGCTGGCGGTATTGAATAAGCATTGCTGCACTGATGGGGTATGCATTAGACGAAAAAAAAGAAGAAAAAGAAGAATAATACGCCCAGAAAAGAGGCGAAAAGGAGAAAAACGTAAAAAAACGTGAAAAAAAAGTAAGAGGAAGAGAAGGGAAAAAAAGGTGGAAATGGGTTTAAAAGTGATTTCGGCGGAGATATATATATATATATATATATATATATATATATATATATATATATATATATACGCGCACACACACACATATATATAAACGTATTCTCCGTTGAGATATTGCAGCCGCTGCTGTGTCCAGGCCCAGGAGCCTTAGCACTGTGCTGTGATGTCACTCAATACCACTGACATCACTAGGTGTAAACAACATCTCTCCTTTGCTGTGTATGTGACTATGGAGCTGTTTGGTGATGTCGTCTATTATGGCCTTCATAGAAGCAACAGGAGATTGTTGCATCCATCTAGAACCCTCAGAACTACAGTGCTATGATGTCACTCACTTCCACAGGCCTTGCAGAGTGTAAACAACAACAACCCAGCTTTGTTGTGTATGTAACCATAGGGATTTGTGATGTCACCTAGAACCTTCACAGCAGCGACAGCTTTATGAGGAGCATCAGCACTGCTCTGCCTCAGAACCATCACCGCCATAGGTTGTCAAATAACCCGGATTTAACCCACACAGGTAAGTCCAATGGGGTGCAGGCATGTCCTCTATGCTTACAGCTTCCCGTGGGTGTTGGTTTGATACCGTTTGGGGACAGCCAAGGAGGCATCTGCAGGCAACAAAGGTAGGTGTGTGCTTGTGTGTGTGTTTCCTATGCAGATCCTAAGCCCAGTGTCACATGCAAGTAGGAGGAGTAAGAAGGGTTCCTGGCAAATCCGGGTTATGGATTGCATTTAAAAAGGCCCCGTGGGAGTGCAATGGGCCCCTGTCTTGCTGCTTAGCAATAATGGTATGGGTTTAGGTTCTGCTGTGTGTACTGGTGGTTGACTGCCCCCCAGCCCAGAGTGTGCATGGAAAATTGTCTGGCAGCCTCCCTGACAGCAAGCAGTGATAGTGCCCATGAAGGGGACCTTGTTGGGCCCGCCCCTTTCACGGTTATCGCTTCTCGGCCTTTTGGCTAAGATCAAGTGTAGTATCTGTTCTTATCAGTTTAATATCTGATACGTCCCCTATCTGGGGACCATATATTAAATGGATTTTTGAGAACGGGGGCCGATTTCGAAGCTTGCTTCCGTCGCCCTATGCATTGACCCGATATGGCAGTATCTTCGGGTACAGTGCACCACCCCCTTACAGGGTTAAAAAGAAAGATTCCTACTTTCATTGCTACCTGCTTGCTGGCTAGCCAGCTAGCCAGCCCTGTGGGCCTTGCTGCTGCAGCCAAAAAACAAAAGGTGGTGCTGCTGCTGCTGCTTCTGCTGCTTCTGCTTGTGTCTGGCCGCTGTTGGAGCGTCCAGGCACAGGACTTCTGCTGCTGCTGACTAAATGGCCTCCTTAATTGGATCATTTGAGTAGCCAGCACACCTGTGCAGGTAGGGCATGACATGATAGGCAGCTGCCTTGATAGCGGGTGGGTGCTGAATGTTCCTAATTGACAAAATAAGATTAATGCTTATGAAGAAATATAAAATCTCATCCCTTCCCCAATATCGCGCCACACCCCTACCCCTTAATTCCCTGGTTGAACTTGATGGACATATGTCTTTTTTCGACCGTACTAACTATGTAACTATGTAACATAACATGGGGGGGGGGGGGGGGTCTCCTGGCTGTTCACACAGGTGTGTCATTGCTGTACATTGACCATGCATTGCTTCTGTGGTATTGCAAAGGCAAAGACAAATGCTTCCAGCCATCCATTGCACTAATGGATTGGTCATCAGCTGGCTGTCTATGTCCCGCATCAATATAGACCAAAGTACAGAGGGTTAGGCTATGCTATTGTGCACCTACCTGAGGCATCAGAAGGTGCGAGGCCCTTGCTAAATTCTGTGCACAGACTTTGAGATCTATACTTTAGACTGTATCTAAACCTGCTCCAACATGGACTGACATTCTGGCCTACTTTCAGCCGATGCGACTTGTCTGTCGCTGAACAGTCGCTTTTTATGTATTCAGCACCTATGTATAATGTTGTAAAAATGCTCTAGAAGCTAAAGTCGCAGAAATGTCACACATATTTGGCCTGCAACTTTCTGTGCGACAAATTCAGACAGGAAAAATCAGTATAAATCCTTAGAAAATTATCCCCCAGTGTCTCCATCTGCTGGCGGTATTGAATAAGCATTGCTGCACTGATGGGGTATGCATTAGACGAAAAAAAAGAAGAAAAAGAAGAATAATACGCCCAGAAAAGAGGCGAAAAGGAGAAAAACTTAAAAAAACGTGAAAAAAAAGTAAGAGGAAGAGAAGGGAAAAAAAGGTGGAAATGGGTTTAAAAGTGATTTCGGCGGAGAAATATATATATATATATATATATATATATATATATATATATATATATATATATATACGCGCACACACACACATATATATAAACGTATTCTCCGTTGAGATATTGCAGCCGCTGCTGTGTCCAGGCCCAGGAGCCTTAGCACTGTGCTGTGATGTCACTCAATACCACTGACATCACTAGGTGTAAACAACATCTCTCCTTTGCTGTGTATGTGACTATGGAGCTGTTTGGTGATGTCGTCTATTATGGCCTTCATAGAAGCAACAGGAGATTGTTGCATCCATCTAGAACCCTCAGAACTACAGTGCTATGATGTCACTCACTTCCACAGGCCTTGCAGAGTGTAAACAACAACAACCCAGCTTTGTTGTGTATGTAACCATAGGGATTTGTGATGTCACCTAGAACCTTCACAGCAGCGACAGCTTTATGAGGAGCATCAGCACTGCTCTGCCTGAGCAGAACCATCACCGCCATAGGTTGTCAAATAACCCGGATTTAACCCACACAGGTAAGTCCAATGGGGTGCAGGCATGTCCTCTATGCTTACAGCTTCCCGTGGGTGTTGGTTTGATACCGTTTGGGGACAGCCAAGGAGGCATCTGCAGGCAACAAAGGTAGGTGTGTGCTTGTGTGTGTGTTTCCTATGCAGATCCTAAGCCCAGTGTCACATGCAAGTAGGAGGAGTAAGAAGGGTTCCTGGCAAATCCGGGTTATGGATTGCATTTAAAAAGGCCCCGTGGGAGTGCAATGGGCCCCTGTCTTGCTGCTTAGCAATAATGGTATGGGTTTAGGTTCTGCTGTGTGTACTGGTGGTTGACTGCCCCCCAGCCCAGAGTGTGCATGGAAAATTGTCTGGCAGCCTCCCTGACAGCAAGCAGTGATAGTGCCCATGAAGGGGACCTTGTTGGGCCCGCCCCTTTCACGGTTATCGCTTCTCGGCCTTTTGGCTAAGATCAAGTGTAGTATCTGTTCTTATCAGTTTAATATCTGATACGTCCCCTATCTGGGGACCATATATTAAATGGATTTTTGAGAACGGGGGCCGATTTCGAAGCTTGCTTCCGTCGCCCTATGCATTGACCCGATATGGCAGTATCTTCGGGTACAGTGCACCACCCCCTTACAGGGTTAAAAAGAAAGATTCCTACTTTCATTGCTACCTGCTTGCTGGCTAGCCAGCTAGCCAGCCCTGTGGGCCTTGCTGCTGCAGCCAAAAAACAAAAGGTGGTGCTGCTGCTGCTGCTTCTGCTGCTTCTGCTTGTGTCTGGCCGCTGTTGGAGCGTCCAGGCACAGGACTTCTGCTGCTGCTGACTAAATGGCCTCCTTAATTGGATCATTTGAGTAGCCAGCACACCTGTGCAGGTAGGGCATGACATGATAGGCAGCTGCCTTGATAGCGGGTGGGTGCTGAATGTTCCTAATTGACAAAATAAGATTAATGCTTATGAAGAAATATAAAATCTCATCCCTTCCCCAATATCGCGCCACACCCCTACCCCTTAATTCCCTGGTTGAACTTGATGGACATATGTCTTTTTTCGACCGTACTAACTATGTAACTATGTAACATAACATGGGGGGGGTCTCCTGGCTGTTCACACAGGTGTGTCATTGCTGTACATTGACCATGCATTGCTTCTGTGGTATTGCAAAGGCAAAGACAAATGCTTCCAGCCATCCATTGCACTAATGGATTGGTCATCAGCTGGCTGTCTATGTCCCGCATCAATATAGACCAAAGTACAGAGGGTTAGGCTATGCTATTGTGCACCTACCTGATGCATCAGAAGGTGCGAGGCCCTTGCTAAATTCTGTGCACAGACTTTGAGATCTATACTTTAGACTGTATCTAAACCTGCTCCAACATGGACTGACATTCTGGCCTACTTTCAGCCGATGCGACTTGTCTGTCGCTGAACAGTCGCTTTTTATGTATTCAGCACCTATGTATAATGTTGTAAAAATGCTCTAGAAGCTAAAGTCGCAGAAATGTCACACATATTTGGCCTGCAACTTTCTGTGCGACAAATTCAGACAGGAAAAATCAGTATAAATCCTTAGAAAATTATCCCCCAGTGTCTCCATCTGCTGGCGGTATTGAATAAGCATTGCTGCACTGATGGGGTATGCATTAGACGAAAAAAAAGAAGAAAAAGAAGAATAATACGCCCAGAAAAGAGGCGAAAAGGAGAAAAACGTAAAAAAACGTGAAAAAAAAGTAAGAGGAAGAGAAGGGAAAAAAAGGTGGAAATGGGTTTAAAAGTGATTTCGGCGGAGAAATATATATATATATATATATATATATATATATATATATATATACGCGCACACACACACATATATATAAACGTATTCTCCGTTGAGATATTGCAGCCGCTGCTGTGTCCAGGCCCAGGAGCCTAAGCACTGTGCTGTGATGTCACTCAATACCACTGACATCACTAGGTGTAAACAACATCTCTCCTTTGCTGTGTATGTGACTATGGAGCTGTTTGGTGATGTCGTCTATTATGGCCTTCATAGAAGCAACAGGAGATTGTTGCATCCATCTAGAACCCTCAGAACTACAGTGCTATGATGTCACTCACTTCCACAGGCCTTGCAGAGTGTAAACAACAACAACCCAGCTTTGTTGTGTATGTAACCATAGGGATTTGTGATGTCACCTAGAACCTTCACAGCAGCGACAGCTTTATGAGGAGCATCAGCACTGCTCTGCCTGAGCAGAACCATCACCGCCATAGGTTGTCAAATAACCCGGATTTAACCCACACAGGTAAGTCCAATGGGGTGCAGGCATGTCCTCTATGCTTACAGCTTCCCGTGGGTGTTGGTTTGATACCGTTTGGGGACAGCCAAGGAGGCATCTGCAGGCAACAAAGGTAGGTGTGTGCTTGTGTGTGTGTTTCCTATGCAGATCCTAAGCCCAGTGTCACATGCAAGTAGGAGGAGTAAGAAGGGTTCCTGGCAAATCCGGGTTATGGATTGCATTTAAAAAGGCCCCGTGGGAGTGCAATGGGCCCCTGTCTTGCTGCTTAGCAATAATGGTATGGGTTTAGGTTCTGCTGTGTGTACTGGTGGTTGACTGCCCCCCAGCCCAGAGTGTGCATGGAAAATTGTCTGGCAGCCTCCCTGACAGCAAGCAGTGATAGTGCCCATGAAGGGGACCTTGTTGGGCCCGCCCCTTTCACGGTTATCGCTTCTCGGCCTTTTGGCTAAGATCAAGTGTAGTATCTGCATTTGGTCTGGTCGGAAGGTGTCTGTGGTACCCCGCTTCTCGGCCTTGGGGGATTGTCTCTCCTTACGGAGGGACTTCACCCCCTTGCTGCTATTGGGGAGCGGGCTTAGTCCTCAGACAACGGGTTGCGATCCCCCTGTCTCTGGGACCTTGTGTCTCAGAAGGCATTTTCGGTACGTTGAGCGTTACCTGTAGCTTCGGAAGCACCTAGGGTACCCCCGACCTCTGCCTTGGGTAAGGGTTCCGCTTTTATAGCGGGATTCCGAGCCCCTGCTGCTATTGGGGAAGGGGCTTAGTCCCTGGGTGTGGAAGATGCCGTTCTCCTGGGCTTTCCCCTCTGGGGAAATGTCGATGCGAAATACCATCCGCATAGAGGTGTCGGAGAGCCATCGTCAGTTGAAGAACCTCCGCTTCATTGCGGAGGTGATTCTTCTTGACTACTTCCGCCTCAATAGGGAGGACATCCTGTGTCTAAATGACCAGGAAAGCCGTGGCCTGTATACCGTCACCTTCACGGCCACGGCGTGTTGCGATAACATCTATGCAACCTTGTCTGGTGCGGACCAGAGGGACGATCGACTCGACGGTCTTTCGTTCCAGTTCCTCTATGGTGAGGAACATATACCGTTGGTGGTGGCTATGCACAGCCCTCATGTGACCACGGAGGATATAGCCACTTTTCTTCGGCGATACTGCGAAGAGGTGCGATTCGCAAACAAAATCTTGAACTCCGTGCGGTTCTGGAACGGCAAGAGGAAGTTCTGGGTCAAGCTCCGTAAGGATCCCGGTGGTATTGGGGGTCTTTGCCATCCGCCCCCAAATTTTGCCATCGGGAGAGTTCGGGGCTTCCTGTTCTATCCTCAAATGCCTATGTATTGCCGAAATTGCTTGAGGTTTGGCCACACCCAGGAGACCTGCGGCGCGGAGCGTGTGATTCGCTGCAATAGGTGTGGCCAAGAAGGTCACATAGCCTCAAGATGTAGCCATACGATAAGGTGCAACCTCTGCGGAGAGGAAAATCACGATTTTAATTCCTGTCCCCATAAAGCAAAAACTACGATGGGTGGGTCAAGGCTGGGCCCACCCAAAGAGGGGACAGGACAAAAGACGTCCTTTTTTAAGATGCCCAAACCCCAGATGGCAGGTACTGATGGGTCCAGGCCCAAGACCTCTGGTGCTCCATCGGGGGGCCCACCGTTGGTAGTGCTAGGGGGAGGCCATGGGGATTCCACGAAGCCCGGGCGGGTGATCGAGTTTACTGCCCGGGAAATTGAAAGACGTCGATCGACTTCCTACCTGGCTCAAGAGCCCGCCGAAACTTCTGAAGGGGGCTCACCTGTGGCGGGTGGCAGCCGACGGGCCTCGGTGGGGGCAGAGGTGGACCCAAAATTGCAGCATAAGCCAGGTACTGGCTTGGCCCAGGGTCGCCCTGCTCCGGACGAAGAGGCCCCGGTGAAAGCCCGCCGGAAGGGGAGCCAGGTGGCCAGGTCTGAGCCCGGTCCTGTTACTCCGCCTAAACAGGACAGGGCCAAGAAGACAAGTGGCGCCAAACCAGGGTTTGCTGCCCCGCCAGCAGTGGACCCGGTGGGTAAAACTGGCCATCGTCGATCGATGGGGAAGTTGGAGCAACAGTCCTCAGCAACGCTTGCTGGGGAACAAGCGATGAAAACTTCCCAAGGTAGCGGCAAAGGTTCCGGAAAAGAGGCCTCACAGGCCCCTGTGCAGCAGTTCCAGTCGTCAAAAGATGAAAGAAGACGCAGATCCATCAGCCGGGGGCCAGAGATTACATCGAGTGAGAGCAACACAGAGGATATGGACAGCAGTGTGACATTTAAAAGACAAAGAGAAGAAGAAGAGGAAGACATTCAAAGGAAAGCGGCGTGCCGTAGTTCGGACGAGAGCGAGCTCAGGGTCGGGGCATCATCGATCTCAAGCTCCGACCCTCAGAACATCAAGGAGCTGATGACCCCGCAGGCGGGGGATGACGGTACGCAGCTTATTATTGACTTTGATTCTCCAAGCACGGACTCTCCATAAACTATGCCTATCCCTGTAAAAATTGCCTCACTCAATGTGAGGTCCTTAAAGAGCCCTGATCGCAGGGCTGCTTTATTTTCTTATCTAGAGGCATGTGACTTTGACCTTTGCCTGCTACAAGAATGTGGAATCCCTAGTAAAATGGACTATAAAGACTTAAAAGAAGACTGGAAGCTGGGCCCATCCATATGGTCCGGTGCAAATGACTGTCGTTCTGTGGGTGTTGGGCTGCTCTGCCGAGGCCAGTCCTTTTCTATTCATACAGTAACTGAGATTGTGCCTGGCAGAGCTCTTTTAATTCATCTATATTTTAATGGACTTTTAATTCGTGTTTTAAATGTGTATGCCCCTCCTGATAAACAGGAGCGGGCAGAACTATTTGAAATTTTACCACTGTTTTGTGTTGGGTCTTCCCCCCTGCTGGTGGGAGGTGATTTTAACTGCATACGTGATGGGGAACACCGGCAGGGTGGGGATATTAATCGTAAAGACCGCACTTCTTACCTGCTTAAAAATTTTATTGATGATTTTAACTTGAAAGATTGCTGGAAGGATCTCTTGCCGGAGGACCCGGGCGCCACATGGTCCAATGGAAGAGTGAGCTCCAGAATCGATTTTATTTTTTCCTCTAGAGCTTTTAAACCCCTGAAATGCACGCTCGAGCAGAATATCTTCTCTGATCATAAGCTCCTCTTGGTGGTCCTGGAGCTAGAGGGGGAGCAAAAAGCAAAAAGGGGCCTCTGGAGATTAAACACCACACTCCTAGAGGACCCTGAGATAAAAGAGGAGTTTGTGCGGACCTACCAGTGCTGGCAATCACAAAGAAAACCCCACGAGCCTATGCTGCACTGGTGGGAGGGCACCAAATCTAAAATCAGATTTTTTTTTATCAAAGCAGGTAAGAAGAAGGCAAAAATGGAAAAACAGTGGTTTTATGTTCTTAACATGCGTTTAAATGTACTTTTTAAATTGAAAGAAGCTGGTATGGATGTAGAAAATGATATTTTAAACCTTAAAACTGAAATAAAACATGCCATAGAAAAGAAAGGGAAACAAATCATTTTTAACTCACATGTGCAGCACCTGGAGGAGGGCGAGAAATGTTCCCGTTTCTTTTTTAAAAAAGTGATGAATAGGAGGGATATCATCCAAAACCTTGAGGGTGAATCCACTCCAAAAGGCATGTTAGATGCAGTTTTTAACTTCTACCAGCTTCTTTTTAATAAGAAAGATCTTAATCCATCCTTTTTAGAACATGTTCTTAATTCCCTTGATTTTAAGCTAGATGTTTTAGACCAGGAGGTTTTATCCCGTGATCTTAACTTAGATGAACTTTTATTTGTTTTTAAAAGTTTTTCTAGTGGGAAGGCCCCTGGGGAAGATGGTTTACCCATCGAATTTTATTTAGCTTTTTGGGATATTTTAAAGGATGATATGGTTTTATTGTATAAAGAAACTTTTATTGTTAATGAACTTCCCCCTTCCTGGAGGAGGGGGATTGTATCATTACTTTTTAAAAAGGGTGAAAAGGATATGCTAAAAAATTGGCGCCCCATCACACTTTTAAATGTCGATTATAAAGTTTTAGCCAAGTTATTAGCTGTCCGTTTTAAACCTTTTATTCATAAATTAATTCACCCAAATCAGGTTTGTGGGGTACCTGGAAGGTCTATAGCTGAATCCCTAAATATTTTAAGAGATGTTTTATGGTATTTTAAGGATAGAAATCAAACTGTAGCAATTTTATCCTTAGACTTTGAAAAAGCCTTTGATAGGGTCTCCCATGAATACCTGTTTTTAGTTCTTAAAAAGATGGCAGTGCCTGAAACGATTTTAAGCCGAATCATGCTTTTATACCGATCCTGTTTTAGTCAAGTCTCTGTTAATGGCTTTTTAACCAGCGGTGTTCCTCTTTTATCAGGTGTCAAACAGGGCTGCCCCCTGTCCCCACTCCTTTTTATTTGCGCAATCGAACCACTGATGGCCCTCCTCAGAAAAGACCGGGTAGTAAGAGGCGTACCGATACCTGGTGGAGGAGGGACCCATCTAAAGGTGTTGGGGTACATGGATGATGTCACCATACTGTGCCCGGACTCTCCATCCATGAGGGGGGCATTGAGGAACACCAGCTATTTCTGCGAGGTCTCTGGTTTTAAGCTAAACACAGATAAATGTGACTGTTTTTATATTGGCTCCTGGGATTCATCCATCACCCCAGGAGTCACAATGCAACAGGATCAAATTAAAGTTTTAGGTATTGTTTTTAACCAGGTCAATGATGGGAGCCCTAACTGGGATTCAGCTATAGCTAAGATGGAGAAGAAGATTTTAATGTGGAATCTTAGAAACCTTACCATGGAGGGGAAGATTTTAATAATAAAGATGGTTTTACTCCCTATTATGCTATACATTGCCATGGTATTTCCTCCATCTATTTTATACATTAAAAAAGTAACTAGAATTGTTTTTACTTTTTTATGGGGTTCAAAAATGGAGAAATTAAAGCGTGATTTTATGTACAAAAGTAAAGATAATGGCGGGAAAGATGTTCCTAACCTTTTTACTTTCTTTTACATAAAGTATTTCTGTTTCTGTTTTAAAATTATTAAATCCGATGGCATTTTTAGCTGCTTTTTAAGGTACGCTGCGGGCATGGTTTTTAAAAGATGGTTGCGCATCCCTCTGAACGCTCCGGTGCTTCTGTGTCCCCCAAAACATTATGTGGTGTTGGAAAAGACAGTCAGGCTCCTAGGTCTCCAAGATTTGGAGCCTGACATACTGGGGGACCAGAGAAAGGTATCAAAGGTCCTCAGGCGGAGTGAGGTTACCCTGGCAGTGTCCAATTTCACACAGGCAAGATCCAAAAAGGTATGGCGGAACGTGTACGGGAAGTTTCTGGCGAATGTACACAGGGATCTTGCCTGGGCAATCGTCCACCAGTGCCTCCCTACTCGTGAGTTCCAGCACAGGCGAGGACTGGTGGCGAGAGCCAAGTGCCCGAGAGATGGCTGCGGAGTGGACGAAACGGTGCTGCACATATTTTGGAACTGCCCTTTTGCACGGGAGCTTTGGAGGAAGGTAGGCCCACTTTTGAAGTGGGCCTGCGGCCTAAAAGATTTTAATCACGAATGTGTCTTTTACGGTCTTTTTAACTGCCCCAATTTTAAACAGCAGATGATCTGCTGGATGATTATTAATTGTTTTAAAAATGCCATCTGGAAAGTTAGGAACATCTTACTTTTTAAACATGATTTTATTGATGTTAAAAACTGTATAAAGCTGGCCCTGAGTGAGATGTACATCTATTACCTAAGAGACAAGAAACAGTTGGGGGCCAGCGAGGCAGCATCCATGTGGTGTCTGCCTCTATGGAACGAAATAACAATATAATCAGTTTTTATGACATTTGTATAATGTTTTATCCTGCCATTTTTATTTTTTCTCCTTTTATTACTGGTTTTATTATTTGTATTTTAAAACTTTTGTGAACCTTTTATTATTTTGCATTTTAAATTTTGTATGGTTTCTTATTTATTCAATAAAATTTTGTTGAAACCTTATCTGTTCTTATCAGTTTAATATCTGATACGTCCCCTATCTGGGGACCATATATTAAATGGATTTTTGAGAACGGGGGCCGATTTCGAAGCTTGCTTCCGTTGCCCTATGCATTGACCCGATATGGCAGTATCTTCGGGTACAGTGCACCACCCCCTTACAGGGTTAAAAAGAAAGATTCCTACTTTCATTGCTACCTGCTTGCTGGCTAGCCAGCTAGCCAGCCCTGTGGGCCTTGCTGCTGCAGCCAAAAAACAAAAGGTGGTGCTGCTGCTGCTGCTTCTGCTGCTTCTGCTTGTGTCTGGCCGCTGTTGGAGCGTCCAGGCACAGGACTTCTGCTGCTGCTGACTAAATGGCCTCCTTAATTGGATCATTTGAGTAGCCAGCACACCTGTGCAGGTAGGGCATGACATGATAGGCAGCTGCCTTGATAGCGGGTGGGTGCTGAATGTTCCTAATTGACAAAATAAGATTAATGCTTATGAAGAAATATAAAATCTCATCCCTTCCCCAATATCGCGCCACACCCCTACCCCTTAATTCCCTGGTTGAACTTGATGGACATATGTCTTTTTTCGACCGTACTAACTATGTAACTATGTAACATAACATGGGGGGGGGGTCTCCTGGCTGTTCACACAGGTGTGTCATTGCTGTACATTGACCATGCATTGCTTCTGTGGTATTGCAAAGGCAAAGACAAATGCTTCCAGCCATCCATTGCACTAATGGATTGGTCATCAGCTGGCTGTCTATGTCCCGCATCAATATAGACCAAAGTACAGAGGGTTAGGCTATGCTATTGTGCACCTACCTGATGCATCAGAAGGTGCGAGGCCCTTGCTAAATTCTGTGCACAGACTTTGAGATCTATACTTTAGACTGTATCTAAACCTGCTCCAACATGGACTGACATTCTGGCCTACTTTCAGCCGATGCGACTTGTCTGTCGCTGAACAGTCGCTTTTTATGTATTCAGCACCTATGTATAATGTTGTAAAAATGCTCTAGAAGCTAAAGTCGCAGAAATGTCACACATATTTGGCCTGCAACTTTCTGTGCGACAAATTCAGACAGGAAAAATCAGTATAAATCCTTAGAAAATTATCCCCCAGTGTCTCCATCTGCTGGCGGTATTGAATAAGCATTGCTGCACTGATGGGGTATGCATTAGACGAAAAAAAAGAAGAAAAAGAAGAATAATACGCCCAGAAAAGAGGCGAAAAGGAGAAAAACGTAAAAAAACGTGAAAAAAAAGTAAGAGGAAGAGAAGGGAAAAAAAGGTGGAAATGGGTTTAAAAGTGATTTCGGCGGAGAAAAATATATATATATATATATATATATATATATATATATATATATATATACGCGCACACACACACATATATATAAACGTATTCTCCGTTGAGATATTGCAGCCGCTGCTGTGTCCAGGCCCAGGAGCCTTAGCACTGTGCTGTGATGTCACTCAATACCACTGACATCACTAGGTGTAAACAACATCTCTCCTTTGCTGTGTATGTGACTATGGAGCTGTTTGGTGATGTCGTCTATTATGGCCTTCATAGAAGCAACAGGAGATTGTTGCATCCATCTAGAACCCTCAGAACTACAGTGCTATGATGTCACTCACTTCCACAGGCCTTGCAGAGTGTAAACAACAACAACCCAGCTTTGTTGTGTATGTAACCATAGGGATTTGTGATGTCACCTAGAACCTTCACAGCAGCGACAGCTTTATGAGGAGCATCAGCACTGCTCTGCCTGAGCAGAACCATCACCGCCATAGGTTGTCAAATAACCCGGATTTAACCCACACAGGTAAGTCCAATGGGGTGCAGGCATGTCCTCTATGCTTACAGCTTCCCGTGGGTGTTGGTTTGATACCGTTTGGGGACAGCCAAGGAGGCATCTGCAGGCAACAAAGGTAGGTGTGTGCTTGTGTGTGTGTTTCCTATGCAGATCCTAAGCCCAGTGTCACATGCAAGTAGGAGGAGTAAGAAGGGTTCCTGGCAAATCCGGGTTATGGATTGCATTTAAAAAGGCCCCGTGGGAGTGCAATGGGCCCCTGTCTTGCTGCTTAGCAATAATGGTATGGGTTTAGGTTCTGCTGTGTGTACTGGTGGTTGACTGCCCCCCAGCCCAGAGTGTGCATGGAAAATTGTCTGGCAGCCTCCCTGACAGCAAGCAGTGATAGTGCCCATGAAGGGGACCTTGTTGGGCCCGCCCCTTTCACGGTTATCGCTTCTCGGCCTTTTGGCTAAGATCAAGTGTAGTATCTGTTCTTATCAGTTTAATATCTGATACGTCCCCTATCTGGGGACCATATATTAAATGGATTTTTGAGAACGGGGGCCGATTTCGAAGCTTGCTTCCGTCGCCCTATGCATTGACCCGATATGGCAGTATCTTCGGGTACAGTGCACCACCCCCTTACAGGGTTAAAAAGAAAGATTCCTACTTTCATTGCTACCTGCTTGCTGGCTAGCCAGCTAGCCAGCCCTGTGGGCCTTGCTGCTGCAGCCAAAAAACAAAAGGTGGTGCTGCTGCTGCTGCTTCTGCTGCTTCTGCTTGTGTCTGGCCGCTGTTGGAGCGTCCAGGCACAGGACTTCTGCTGCTGCTGACTAAATGGCCTCCTTAATTGGATCATTTGAGTAGCCAGCACACCTGTGCAGGTAGGGCATGACATGATAGGCAGCTGCCTTGATAGCGGGTGGGTGCTGAATGTTCCTAATTGACAAAATAAGATTAATGCTTATGAAGAAATATAAAATCTCATCCCTTCCCCAATATCGCGCCACACCCCTACCCCTTAATTCCCTGGTTGAACTTGATGGACATATGTCTTTTTTCGACCGTACTAACTATGTAACTATGTAACATAACATGGGGGGGGGGGGTCTCCTGGCTGTTCACACAGGTGTGTCATTGCTGTACATTGACCATGCATTGCTTCTGTGGTATTGCAAAGGCAAAGACAAATGCTTCCAGCCATCCATTGCACTAATGGATTGGTCATCAGCTGGCTGTCTATGTCCCGCATCAATATAGACCAAAGTACAGAGGGTTAGGCTATGCTATTGTGCACCTACCTGAGGCATCAGAAGGTGCGAGGCCCTTGCTAAATTCTGTGCACAGACTTTGAGATCTATACTTTAGACTGTATCTAAACCTGCTCCAACATGGACTGACATTCTGGCCTACTTTCAGCCGATGCGACTTGTCTGTCGCTGAACAGTCGCTTTTTATGTATTCAGCACCTATGTATAATGTTGTAAAAATGCTCTAGAAGCTAAAGTCGCAGAAATGTCACACATATTTGGCCTGCAACTTTCTGTGCGACAAATTCAGACAGGAAAAATCAGTATAAATCCTTAGAAAATTATCCCCCAGTGTCTCCATCTGCTGGCGGTATTGAATAAGCATTGCTGCACTGATGGGGTATGCATTAGACGAAAAAAAAGAAGAAAAAGAAGAATAATACGCCCAGAAAAGAGGCGAAAAGGAGAAAAACGTAAAAAAACGTGAAAAAAAAGTAAGAGGAAGAGAAGGGAAAAAAAGGTGGAAATGGGTTTAAAAGTGATTTCGGCGGAGAAATATATATATATATATATATATATATATATATATATATATATATACGCGCACACACACACATATATATAAACGTATTCTCCGTTGAGATATTGCAGCCGCTGCTGTGTCCAGGCCCAGGAGCCTTAGCACTGTGCTGTGATGTCACTCAATACCACTGACATCACTAGGTGTAAACAACATCTCTCCTTTGCTGTGTATGTGACTATGGAGCTGTTTGGTGATGTCGTCTATTATGGCCTTCATAGAAGCAACAGGAGATTGTTGCATCCATCTAGAACCCTCAGAACTACAGTGCTATGATGTCACTCACTTCCACAGGCCTTGCAGAGTGTAAACAACAACAACCCAGCTTTGTTGTGTATGTAACCATAGGGATTTGTGATGTCACCTAGAACCTTCACAGCAGCGACAGCTTTATGAGGAGCATCAGCACTGCTCTGCCTGAGCAGAACCATCACCGCCATAGGTTGTCAAATAACCCGGATTTAACCCACACAGGTAAGTCCAATGGGGTGCAGGCATGTCCTCTATGCTTACAGCTTCCCGTGGGTGTTGGTTTGATACCGTTTGGGGACAGCCAAGGAGGCATCTGCAGGCAACAAAGGTAGGTGTGTGCTTGTGTGTGTGTTTCCTATGCAGATCCTAAGCCCAGTGTCACATGCAAGTAGGAGGAGTAAGAAGGGTTCCTGGCAAATCCGGGTTATGGATTGCATTTAAAAAGGCCCCGTGGGAGTGCAATGGGCCCCTGTCTTGCTGCTTAGCAATAATGGTATGGGTTTAGGTTCTGCTGTGTGTACTGGTGGTTGACTGCCCCCCAGCCCAGAGTGTGCATGGAAAATTGTCTGGCAGCCTCCCTGACAGCAAGCAGTGATAGTGCCCATGAAGGGGACCTTGTTGGGCCCGCCCCTTTCACGGTTATCGCTTCTCGGCCTTTTGGCTAAGATCAAGTGTAGTATCTGTTCTTATCAGTTTAATATCTGATACGTCCCCTATCTGGGGACCATATATTAAATGGATTTTTGAGAACGGGGGCCGATTTCGAAGCTTGCTTCCGTCGCCCTATGCATTGACCCGATATGGCAGTATCTTCGGGTACAGTGCACCACCCCCTTACAGGGTTAAAAAGAAAGATTCCTACTTTCATTGCTACCTGCTTGCTGGCTAGCCAGCTAGCCAGCCCTGTGGGCCTTGCTGCTGCAGCCAAAAAACAAAAGGTGGTGCTGCTGCTGCTGCTGCTTCTGCTGCTTCTGCTTGTGTCTGGCCGCTGTTGGAGCGTCCAGGCACAGGACTTCTGCTGCTGCTGACTAAATGGCCTCCTTAATTGGATCATTTGAGTAGCCAGCACACCTGTGCAGGTAGGGCATGACATGATAGGCAGCTGCCTTGATAGCGGGTGGGTGCTGAATGTTCCTAATTGACAAAATAAGATTAATGCTTATGAAGAAATATAAAATCTCATCCCTTCCCCAATATCGCGCCACACCCCTACCCCTTAATTCCCTGGTTGAACTTGATGGACATATGTCTTTTTTCGACCGTACTAACTATGTAACTATGTAACATAACATGGGGGGGGGGGGGGGGTCTCCTGGCTGTTCACACAGGTGTGTCATTGCTGTACATTGACCATGCATTGCTTCTGTGGTATTGCAAAGGCAAAGACAAATGCTTCCAGCCATCCATTGCACTAATGGATTGGTCATCAGCTGGCTGTCTATGTCCCGCATCAATATAGACCAAAGTACAGAGGGTTAGGCTATGCTATTGTGCACCTACCTGATGCATCAGAAGGTGCGAGGCCCTTGCTAAATTCTGTGCACAGACTTTGAGATCTATACTTTAGACTGTATCTAAACCTGCTCCAACATGGACTGACATTCTGGCCTACTTTCAGCCGATGCGACTTGTCTGTCGCTGAACAGTCGCTTTTTATGTATTCAGCACCTATGTATAATGTTGTAAAAATGCTCTAGAAGCTAAAGTCGCAGAAATGTCACACATATTTGGCCTGCAACTTTCTGTGCGACAAATTCAGACAGGAAAAATCAGTATAAATCCTTAGAAAATTATCCCCCAGTGTCTCCATCTGCTGGCGGTATTGAATAAGCATTGCTGCACTGATGGGGTATGCATTAGACGAAAAAAAAGAAGAAAAAGAAGAATAATACGCCCAGAAAAGAGGCGAAAAGGAGAAAAACGTAAAAAAACGTGAAAAAAAAGTAAGAGGAAGAGAAGGGAAAAAAAGGTGGAAATGGGTTTAAAAGTGATTTCGGCGGAGAAATATATATATATATATATATATATATATATATATATATATATATACGCGCACACACACACATATATATAAACGTATTCTCCGTTGAGAATTGCAGCCGCTGCTGTGTCCAGGCCCAGGAGCCTTAGCACTGTGCTGTGATGTCACTCAATACCACTGACATCACTAGGTGTAAACAACATCTCTCCTTTGCTGTGTATGTGACTATGGAGCTGTTTGGTGATGTCGTCTATTATGGCCTTCATAGAAGCAACAGGAGATTGTTGCATCCATCTAGAACCCTCAGAACTACAGTGCTATGATGTCACTCACTTCCACAGGCCTTGCAGAGTGTAAACAACAACAACCCAGCTTTGTTGTGTATGTAACCATAGGGATTTGTGATGTCACCTAGAACCTTCACAGCAGCGACAGCTTTATGAGGAGCATCAGCACTGCTCTGCCTGAGCAGAACCATCACCGCCATAGGTTGTCAAATAACCCGGATTTAACCCACACAGGTAAGTCCAATGGGGTGCAGGCATGTCCTCTATGCTTACAGCTTCCCGTGGGTGTTGGTTTGATACCGTTTGGGGACAGCCAAGGAGGCATCTGCAGGCAACAAAGGTAGGTGTGTGCTTGTGTGTGTGTTTCCTATGCAGATCCTAAGCCCAGTGTCACATGCAAGTAGGAGGAGTAAGAAGGGTTCCTGGCAAATCCGGGTTATGGATTGCATTTAAAAAGGCCCCGTGGGAGTGCAATGGGCCCCTGTCTTGCTGCTTAGCAATTTAGCAATAATGGTATGGGTTTAGGTTCTGCTGTGTGTACTGGTGGTTGACTGCCCCCCAGCCCAGAGTGTGCATGGAAAATTGTCTGGCAGCCTCCCTGACAGCAAGCAGTGATAGTGCCCATGAAGGGGACCTTGTTGGGCCCGCCCCTTTCACGGTTATCGCTTCTCGGCCTTTTGGCTAAGATCAAGTGTAGTATCTGTTCTTATCAGTTTAATATCTGATACGTCCCCTATCTGGGGACCATATATTAAATGGATTTTTGAGAACGGGGGCCGATTTCGAAGCTTGCTTCCGTCGCCCTATGCATTGACCCGATATGGCAGTATCTTCGGGTACAGTGCACCACCCCCTTACAGGGTTAAAAAGAAAGATTCCTACTTTCATTGCTACCTGCTTGCTGGCTAGCCAGCTAGCCAGCCCTGTGGGCCTTGCTGCTGCAGCCAAAAAACAAAAGGTGGTGCTGCTGCTGCTGCTTCTGCTGCTTCTGCTTGTGTCTGGCCGCTGTTGGAGCGTCCAGGCACAGGACTTCTGCTGCTGCTGACTAAATGGCCTCCTTAATTGGATCATTTGAGTAGCCAGCACACCTGTGCAGGTAGGGCATGACATGATAGGCAGCTGCCTTGATAGCGGGTGGGTGCTGAATGTTCCTAATTGACAAAATAAGATTAATGCTTATGAAGAAATATAAAATCTCATCCCTTCCCCAATATCGCGCCACACCCCTACCCCTTAATTCCCTGGTTGAACTTGATGGACATATGTCTTTTTTCGACCGTACTAACTATGTAACTATGTAACATAACATGGGGGGGGGGGGGGGGGGGTCTCCTGGCTGTTCACACAGGTGTGTCATTGCTGTACATTGACCATGCATTGCTTCTGTGGTATTGCAAAGGCAAAGACAAATGCTTCCAGCCATCCATTGCACTAATGGATTGGTCATCAGCTGGCTGTCTATGTCCCGCATCAATATAGACCAAAGTACAGAGGGTTAGGCTATGCTATAGTGCACCTACCTGATGCATCAGAAGGTGCGAGGCCCTTGCTAAATTCTGTGCACAGACTTTGAGATCTATACTTTAGACTGTATCTAAACCTGCTCCAACATGGACTGACATTCTGGCCTACTTTCAGCCGATGCGACTTGTCTGTCGCTGAACAGTCGCTTTTTATGTATTCAGCACCTATGTATAATGTTGTAAAAATGCTCTAGAAGCTAAAGTCGCAGAAATGTCACACATATTTGGCCTGCAACTTTCTGTGCGACAAATTCAGACAGGAAAAATCAGTATAAATCCTTAGAAAATTATCCCCCAGTGTCTCCATCTGCTGGCGGTATTGAATAAGCATTGCTGCACTGATGGGGTATGCATTAGACGAAAAAAAAGAAGAAAAAGAAGAATAATACGCCCAGAAAAGAGGCGAAAAGGAGAAAAACGTAAAAAAACGTGAAAAAAAAGTAAGAGGAAGAGAAGGGAAAAAAAGGTGGAAATGGGTTTAAAAGTGATTTCGGCGGAGAAATATATATATATATATATATATATATATATATATATATATATATATATACGCGCACACACACATATATATAAACGTATTCTCCGTTGAGATATTGCAGCCGCTGCTGTGTCCAGGCCCAGGAGCCTTAGCACTGTGCTGTGATGTCACTCAATACCACTGACATCACTAGGTGTAAACAACATCTCTCCTTTGCTGTGTATGTGACTATGGAGCTGTTTGGTGATGTCGTCTATTATGGCCTTCATAGAAGCAACAGGAGATTGTTGCATCCATCTAGAACCCTCAGAACTACAGTGCTATGATGTCACTCACTTCCACAGGCCTTGCAGAGTGTAAACAACAACAACCCAGCTTTGTTGTGTATGTAACCATAGGGATTTGTGATGTCACCTAGAACCTTCACAGCAGCGACAGCTTTATGAGGAGCATCAGCACTGCTCTGCCTGAGCAGAACCATCACCGCCATAGGTTGTCAAATAACCCGGATTTAACCCACACAGGTAAGTCCAATGGGGTGCAGGCATGTCCTCTATGCTTACAGCTTCCCGTGGGTGTTGGTTTGATACCGTTTGGGGACAGCCAAGGAGGCATCTGCAGGCAACAAAGATAGGTGTGTGCTTGTGTGTGTGTTTCCTATGCAGATCCTAAGCCCAGTGTCACATGCAAGTAGGAGGAGTAAGAAGGGTTCCTGGCAAATCCGGGTTATGGATTGCATTTAAAAAGGCCCCGTGGGAGTGCAATGGGCCCCTGTCTTGCTGCTTAGCAATAATGGTATGGGTTTAGGTTCTGCTGTGTGTACTGGTGGTTGACTGCCCCCCAGCCCAGAGTGTGCATGGAAAATTGTCTGGCAGCCTCCCTGACAGCAAGCAGTGATAGTGCCCATGAAGGGGACCTTGTTGGGCCCGCCCCTTTCACGGTTATCGCTTCTCGGCCTTTTGGCTAAGATCAAGTGTAGTATCTGTTCTTATCAGTTTAATATCTGATACGTCCCCTATCTGGGGACCATATATTAAATGGATTTTTGAGAACGGGGGCCGATTTCGAAGCTTGCTTCCGTCGCCCTATGCATTGACCCGATATGGCAGTATCTTCGGGTACAGTGCACCACCCCCTTACAGGGTTAAAAAGAAAGATTCCTACTTTCATTGCTACCTGCTTGCTGGCTAGCCAGCTAGCCAGCCCTGTGGGCCTTGCTGCTGCAGCCAAAAAACAAAAGGTGGTGCTGCTGCTGCTTCTGCTGCTTCTGCTTGTGTCTGGCCGCTGTTGGAGCGTCCAGGCACAGGACTTCTGCTGCTGCTGACTAAATGGCCTCCTTAATTGGATCATTTGAGTAGCCAGCACACCTGTGCAGGTAGGGCATGACATGATAGGCAGCTGCCTTGATAGCGGGTGGGTGCTGAATGTTCCTAATTGACAAAATAAGATTAATGCTTATGAAGAAATATAAAATCTCATCCCTTCCCCAATATCGCGCCACACCCCTACCCCTTAATTCCCTGGTTGAACTTGATGGACATATGTCTTTTTTCGACCGTACTAACTATGTAACTATGTAACATAACATGGGGGGGGGGGGGGGTCTCCTGGCTGTTCACACAGGTGTGTCATTGCTGTACATTGACCATGCATTGCTTCTGTGGTATTGCAAAGGCAAAGACAAATGCTTCCAGCCATCCATTGCACTAATGGATTGGTCATCAGCTGGCTGTCTATGTCCCGCATCAATATAGACCAAAGTACAGAGGGTTAGGCTATGCTATTGTGCACCTACCTGATGCATCAGAAGGTGCGAGGCCCTTGCTAAATTCTGTGCACAGACTTTGAGATCTATACTTTAGACTGTATCTAAACCTGCTCCAACATGGACTGACATTCTGGCCTACTTTCAGCCGATGCGACTTGTCTGTCGCTGAACAGTCGCTTTTTATGTATTCAGCACCTATGTATAATGTTGTAAAAATGCTCTAGAAGCTAAAGTCGCAGAAATGTCACACATATTTGGCCTGCAACTTTCTGTGCGACAAATTCAGACAGGAAAAATCAGTATAAATCCTTAGAAAATTATCCCCCAGTGTCTCCATCTGCTGGCGGTATTGAATAAGCATTGCTGCACTGATGGGGTATGCATTAGACGAAAAAAAAGAAGAAAAAGAAGAATAATACGCCCAGAAAAGAGGCGAAAAGGAGAAAAACGTAAAAAAACGTGAAAAAAAAGTAAGAGGAAGAGAAGGGAAAAAAAGGTGGAAATGGGTTTAAAAGTGATTTCGGCGGAGAATATATATATATATATATATATATATATATATATATATATATATACGCGCACACACACACATATATATAAACGTATTCTCCGTTGAGATATTGCAGCCGCTGCTGTGTCCAGGCCCAGGAGCCTTAGCACTGTGCTGTGATGTCACTCAATACCACTGACATCACTAGGTGTAAACAACATCTCTCCTTTGCTGTGTATGTGACTATGGAGCTGTTTGGTGATGTCGTCTATTATGGCCTTCATAGAAGCAACAGGAGATTGTTGCATCCATCTAGAACCCTCAGAACTACAGTGCTATGATGTCACTCACTTCCACAGGCCTTGCAGAGTGTAAACAACAACAACCCAGCTTTGTTGTGTATGTAACCATAGGGATTTGTGATGTCACCTAGAACCTTCACAGCAGCGACAGCTTTATGAGGAGCATCAGCACTGCTCTGCCTGAGCAGAACCATCACCGCCATAGGTTGTCAAATAACCCGGATTTAACCCACACAGGTAAGTCCAATGGGGTGCAGGCATGTCCTCTATGCTTACAGCTTCCCGTGGGTGTTGGTTTGATACCGTTTGGGGACAGCCAAGGAGGCATCTGCAGGCAACAAAGGTAGGTGTGTGCTTGTGTGTGTGTTTCCTATGCAGATCCTAAGCCCAGTGTCACATGCAAGTAGGAGGAGTAAGAAGGGTTCCTGGCAAATCCGGGTTATGGATTGCATTTAAAAAGGCCCCGTGGGAGTGCAATGGGCCCCTGTCTTGCTGCTTAGCAATAATGGTATGGGTTTAGGTTCTGCTGTGTGTACTGGTGGTTGACTGCCCCCCAGCCCAGAGTGTGCATGGAAAATTGTCTGGCAGCCTCCCTGACAGCAAGCAGTGATAGTGCCCATGAAGGGGACCTTGTTGGGCCCGCCCCTTTCACGGTTATCGCTTCTCGGCCTTTTGGCTAAGATCAAGTGTAGTATCTGTTCTTATCAGTTTAATATCTGATACGTCCCCTATCTGGGGACCATATATTAAATGGATTTTTGAGAACGGGGGCCGATTTCGAAGCTTGCTTCCGTCGCCTTATGCATTGACCCGATATGGCAGTATCTTCGGGTACAGTGCACCACCCCCTTACAGGGTTAAAAAGAAAGATTCCTACTTTCATTGCTACCTGCTTGCTGGCTAGCCAGCTAGCCAGCCCTGTGGGCCTTGCTGCTGCAGCCAAAAAACAAAAGGTGGTGCTGCTGCTGCTGCTTCTGCTGCTTCTGCTTGTGTCTGGCCGCTGTTGGAGCGTCCAGGCACAGGACTTCTGCTGCTGCTGACTAAATGGCCTCCTTTAATTGGATCATTTGAGTAGCCAGCACACCTGTGCAGGTAGGGCATGACATGATAGGCAGCTGCCTTGATAGCGGGTGGGTGCTGAATGTTCCTAATTGACAAAATAAGATTAATGCTTATGAAGAAATATAAAATCTCATCCCTTCCCCAATATCGCGCCACACCCCTACCCCTTAATTCCCTGGTTGAACTTGATGGACATATGTCTTTTTTCGACCGTACTAACTATGTAACTATGTAACATAACATGGGGGGGGGGGGGGGGGGTCTCCTGGCTGTTCACACAGGTGTGTCATTGCTGTACATTGACCATGCATTGCTTCTGTGGTATTGCAAAGGCAAAGACAAATGCTTCCAGCCATCCATTGCACTAATGGCTTGGTCATCAGCTGGCTGTCTATGTCCCGCATCAATATAGACCAAAGTACAGAGGGTTAGGCTATGCTATTGTGCACCTACCTGATGCATCAGAAGGTGCGAGGCCCTTGCTAAATTCTGTGCACAGACTTTGAGATCTATACTTTAGACTGTATCTAAACCTGCTCCAACATGGACTGACATTCTGGCCTACTTTCAGCCGATGCGACTTGTCTGTCGCTGAACAGTCGCTTTTTATGTATTCAGCACCTATGTATAATGTTGTAAAAATGCTCTAGAAGCTAAAGTCGCAGAAATGTCACACATATTTGGCCTGCAACTTTCTGTGCGACAAATTCAGACAGGAAAAATCAGTATAAATCCTTAGAAAATTATCCCCCAGTGTCTCCATCTGCTGGCGGTATTGAATAAGCATTGCTGCACTGATGGGGTATGCATTAGACGAAAAAAAAGAAGAAAAAGAAGAATAATACGCCCAGAAAAGAGGCGAAAAGGAGAAAAACGTAAAAAAACTTGAAAAAAAAGTAAGAGGAAGAGAAGGGAAAAAAAGGTGGAAATGGGTTTAAAAGTGATTTCGGCGGAGATATATATATATATATATATATATATATATATATATATATATATATATATACGCGCACACACACACATATATATAAACGTATTCTCCGTTGAGATATTGCAGCCGCTGCTGTGTCCAGGCCCAGGAGCCTTAGCACTGTGCTGTGATGTCACTCAATACCACTGACATCACTAGGTGTAAACAACATCTCTCCTTTGCTGTGTATGTGACTATGGAGCTGTTTGGTGATGTCGTCTATTATGGCCTTCATAGAAGCAACAGGAGATTGTTGCATCCATCTAGAACCCTCAGAACTACAGTGCTATGATGTCACTCACTTCCACAGGCCTTGCAGAGTGTAAACAACAACAACCCAGCTTTGTTGTGTATGTAACCATAGGGATTTGTGATGTCACCTAGAACCTTCACAGCAGCGACAGCTTTATGAGGAGCATCAGCACTGCTCTGCCTGAGCAGAACCATCACCGCCATAGGTTGTCAAATAACCCGGATTTAACCCACACAGGTAAGTCCAATGGGGTGCAGGCATGTCCTCTATGCTTACAGCTTCCCGTGGGTGTTGGTTTGATACCGTTTGGGGACAGCCAAGGAGGCATCTGCAGGCAACAAAGGTAGGTGTGTGCTTGTGTGTGTGTTTCCTATGCAGATCCTAAGCCCAGTGTCACATGCAAGTAGGAGGAGTAAGAAGGGTTCCTGGCAAATCCGGGTTATGGATTGCATTTAAAAAGGCCCCGTGGGAGTGCAATGGGCCCCTGTCTTGCTGCTTAGCAATAATGGTATGGGTTTAGGTTCTGCTGTGTGTACTGGTGGTTGACTGCCCCCCAGCCCAGAGTGTGCATGGAAAATTGTCTGGCAGCCTCCCTGACAGCAAGCAGTGATAGTGCCCATGAAGGGGACCTTGTTGGGCCCGCCCCTTTCACGGTTATCGCTTCTCGGCCTTTTGGCTAAGATCAAGTGTAGTATCTGTTCTTATCAGTTTAATATCTGATACGTCCCCTATCTGGGGACCATATATTAAATGGATTTTTGAGAACGGGGGCCGATTTCGAAGCTTGCTTCCGTCGCCCTATGCATTGACCCGATATGGCAGTATCTTCGGGTACAGTGCACCACCCCCTTACAGGGTTAAAAAGAAAGATTCCTACTTTCATTGCTACCTGCTTGCTGGCTAGCCAGCTAGCCAGCCCTGTGGGCCTTGCTGCTGCAGCCAAAAAACAAAAGGTGGTGCTGCTGCTGCTGCTTCTGCTGCTTCTGCTTGTGTCTGGCCGCTGTTGGAGCGTCCAGGCACAGGACTTCTGCTGCTGCTGACTAAATGGCCTCCTTAATTGGATCATTTGAGTAGCCAGCACACCTGTGCAGGTAGGGCATGACATGATAGGCAGCTGCCTTGATAGCGGGTGGGTGCTGAATGTTCCTAATTGACAAAATAAGATTAATGCTTATGAAGAAATATAAAATCTCATCCCTTCCCCAATATCGCGCCACACCCCTACCCCTTAATTCCCTGGTTGAACTTGATGGACATATGTCTTTTTTCGACCGTACTAACTATGTAACTATGTAACATAACATGGGGGGGGGGGGGGGTCTCCTGGCTGTTCACACAGGTGTGTCATTGCTGTACATTGACCATGCATTGCTTCTGTGGTATTGCAAAGGCAAAGACAAATGCTTCCAGCCATCCATTGCACTAATGGATTGGTCATCAGCTGGCTGTCTATGTCCCGCATCAATATAGACCAAAGTACAGAGGGTTAGGCTATGCTATTGTGCACCTACCTGATGCATCAGAAGGTGCGAGGCCCTTGCTAAATTCTGTGCACAGACTTTGAGATCTATACTTTAGACTGTATCTAAACCTGCTCCAACATGGACTGACATTCTGGCCTACTTTCAGCCGATGCGACTTGTCTGTCGCTGAACAGTCGCTTTTTATGTATTCAGCACCTATGTATAATGTTGTAAAAATGCTGCTCTAGAAGCTAAAGTCGCAGAAATGTCACACATATTTGGCCTGCAACTTTCTGTGCGACAAATTCAGACAGGAAAAATCAGTATAAATCCTTAGAAAATTATCCCCCAGTGTCTCCATCTGCTGGCGGTATTGAATAAGCATTGCTACACTGATGGGGTATGCATTAGACGAAAAAAAAGAAGAAAAAGAAGAATAATACGCCCAGAAAAGAGGCGAAAAGGAGAAAAACGTAAAAAAACGTGAAAAAAAAGTAAGAGGAAGAGAAGGGAAAAAAAGGTGGAAATGGGTTTAAAAGTGATTTCGGCGGAGAAATATATATATATATATATATATATATATATATATATATATATATACGCGCACACACATATATATAAACGTATTCTCCGTTGAGATATTGCAGCCGCTGCTGTGTCCAGGCCCAGGAGCCTTAGCACTGTGCTGTGATGTCACTCAATACCACTGACATCACTAGGTGTAAACAACATCTCTCCTTTGCTGTGTATGTGACTATGGAGCTGTTTGGTGATGTCGTCTATTATGGCCTTCATAGAAGCAACAGGAGATTGTTGCATCCATCTAGAACCCTCAGAACTACAGTGCTATGATGTCACTCACTTCCACAGGCCTTGCAGAGTGTAAACAACAACAACCCAGCTTTGTTGTGTATGTAACCATAGGGATTTGTGATGTCACCTAGAACCTTCACAGCAGCGACAGCTTTATGAGGAGCATCAGCACTGCTCTGCCTGAGCAGAACCATCACCGCCATAGGTTGTCAAATAACCCGGATTTAACCCACACAGGTAAGTCCAATGGGGTGCAGGCATGTCCTCTATGCTTACAGCTTCCCGTGGGTGTTGGTTTGATACCGTTTGGGGACAGCCAAGGAGGCATCTGCAGGCAACAAAGGTAGGTGTGTGCTTGTGTGTGTGTTTCCTATGCAGATCCTAAGCCCAGTGTCACATGCAAGTAGGAGGAGTAAGAAGGGTTCCTGGCAAATCCGGGTTATGGATTGCATTTAAAAAGGCCCCGTGGGAGTGCAATGGGCCCCTGTCTTGCTGCTTAGCAATAATGGTATGGGTTTAGGTTCTGCTGTGTGTACTGGTGGTTGACTGCCCCCCAGCCCAGAGTGTGCATGGAAAATTGTCTGGCAGCCTCCCTGACAGCAAGCAGTGATAGTGCCCATGAAGGGGACCTTGTTGGGCCCGCCCCTTTCACGGTTATCGCTTCTCGGCCTTTTGGCTAAGATCAAGTGTAGTATCTGTTCTTATCAGTTTAATATCTGATACGTCCCCTATCTGGGGACCATATATTAAATGGATTTTTGAGAACGGGGGCCGATTTCGAAGCTTGCTTCCGTCGCCCTATGCATTGACCCGATATGGCAGTATCTTCGGGTACAGTGCACCACCCCCTTACAGGGTTAAAAAGAAAGATTCCTACTTTCATTGCTACCTGCTTGCTGGCTAGCCAGCTAGCCAGCCCTGTGGGCCTTGCTGCTGCAGCCAAAAAACAAAAGGTGGTGCTGCTGCTGCTGCTTCTGCTGCTTCTGCTTGTGTCTGGCCGCTGTTGGAGCGTCCAGGCACAGGACTTCTGCTGCTGCTGACTAAATGGCCTCCTTAATTGGATCATTTGAGTAGCCAGCACACCTGTGCAGGTAGGGCATGACATGATAGGCAGCTGCCTTGATAGCGGGTGGGTGCTGAATGTTCCTAATTGACAAAATAAGATTAATGCTTATGAAGAAATATAAAATCTCATCCCTTCCCCAATATCGCGCCACACCCCTACCCCTTAATTCCCTGGTTGAACTTGATGGACATATGTCTTTTTTCGACCGTACTAACTATGTAACTATGTAACATAACATGGGGGGGGGGGGGGTCTCCTGGCTGTTCACACAGGTGTGTCATTGCTGTACATTGACCATGCATTGCTTCTGTGGTATTGCAAAGGCAAAGACAAATGCTTCCAGCCATCCATTGCACTAATGGATTGGTCATCAGCTGGCTGTCTATGTCCCGCATCAATATAGACCAAAGTACAGAGGGTTAGGCTATGCTATTGTGCACCTACCTGATGCATCAGAAGGTGCGAGGCCCTTGCTAAATTCTGTGCACAGACTTTGAGATCTATACTTTAGACTGTATCTAAACCTGCTCCAACATGGACTGACATTCTGGCCTACTTTCAGCCGATGCGACTTGTCTGTCGCTGAACAGTCGCTTTTTATGTATTCAGCACCTATGTATAATGTTGTAAAAATGCTCTAGAAGCTAAAGTCGCAGAAATGTCACACATATTTGGCCTGCAACTTTCTGTGCGACAAATTCAGACAGGAAAAATCAGTATAAATCCTTAGAAAATTATCCCCCAGTGTCTCCATCTGCTGGCGGTATTGAATAAGCATTGCTGCACTGATGGGGTATGCATTAGACGAAAAAAAAGAAGAAAAAGAAGAATAATACGCCCAGAAAAGAGGCGAAAAGGAGAAAAACGTAAAAAAACGTGAAAAAAAAGTAAGAGGAAGAGAAGGGAAAAAAAGGTGGAAATGGGTTTAAAAGTGATTTCGGCGGAGAATATATATATATATATATATATATATATATATATATATATATATATATGCGCACACACACACATAGATATAAACGTATTCTCCGTTGAGATATTGCAGCCGCTGCTGTGTCCAGGCCCAGGAGCCTTAGCACTGTGCTGTGATGTCACTCAATACCACTGACATCACTAGGTGTAAACAACATCTCTCCTTTGCTGTGTATGTGACTATGGAGCTGTTTGGTGATGTCGTCTATTACGGCCTTCATAGAAGCAACAGGAGATTGTTGCATCCATCTTGAACCCTCAGAACTACAGTGCTATGATGTCACTCACTTCCACAGGCCTTGCAGAGTGTAAACAACAACAACCCAGCTTTGTTGTGTATGTAACCAAAGGGATTTGTGATGTCACCTAGAACCTTCACAGCAGCGACAGCTTTATGAGGAGCATCAGCACTGCTCTGCCTGAGCAGAACCATCACCGCCATAGGTTGTCAAATAACCCGGATTTAACCCACACAGGTAAGTCCAATGGGGTGCAGGCATGTCCTCTATGCTTACAGCTTCCCGTGGGTGTTGGTTTGATACCGTTTGGGGACAGCCAAGGAGGCATCTGCAGGCAACAAAGGTAGGTGTGTGCTTGTGTGTGTGTTTCCTATGCAGATCCTAAGCCCAGTGTCACATGCAAGTAGGAGGAGTAAGAAGGGTTCCTGGCAAATCCGGGTTATGGATTGCATTTAAAAAGGCCCCGTGGGAGTGCAATGGGCCCCTGTCTTGCTGCTTAGCAATAATGGTATGGGTTTAGGTTCTGCTGTGTGTACTGGTGGTTGACTGCCCCCCAGCCCAGAGTGTGCATGGAAAATTGTCTGGCAGCCTCCCTGACAGCAAGCAGTGATAGTGCCCATGAAGGGGACCTTGTTGGGCCCGCCCCTTTCACGGTTATCGCTTCTCGGCCTTTTGGCTAAGATCAAGTGTAGTATCTGTTCTTATCAGTTTAATATCTGATACGTCCCCTATCTGGGGACCATATATTAAATGGATTTTTGAGAACGGGGGCCGATTTCGAAGCTTGCTTCCGTCGCCCTATGCATTGACCCGATATGGCAGTATCTTCGGGTACAGTGCACCACCCCCTTACAGGGTTAAAAAGAAAGATTCCTACTTTCATTGCTACCTGCTTGCTGGCTAGCCAGCTAGCCAGCCCTGTGGGCCTTGCTGCTGCTGCAGCCAAAAAACAAAAGGTGGTGCTGCTGCTGCTTCTGCTGCTTCTGCTTCTGCTTGTGTCTGGCCCCTGTTGGAGCGTCCAGGCACAGGACTTCTGCTGCTGCTGACTAAATGGCCTCCTTAATTGGATCATTTGAGTAGCCAGCACACCTGTGCAGGTAGGGCATGACATGATAGGCAGCTGCCTTGATAGCGGGTGGGTGCTGAATGTTCCTAATTGACAAAATAAGATTAATGCTTATGAAGAAATATAAAATCTCATCCCTTCCCCAATATCGCGCCACACCCCTACCCCTTAATTCCCTGGTTGAACGTGATGGACATATGTCTTTTTTCGACCGTACTAACTATGTAACTATGTAACATAACATGGGGGGGGGGGGGGGGGGGGGTCTCCTGGCTGTTCACACAGGTGTGTCATTGCTGTACATTGACCATGCATTGCTTCTGTGGTATTGCAAAGGCAAAGACAAATGCTTCCAGCCATCCATTGCACTAATGGATTGGTCATCAGCTGGCTGTCTATGTCCCGCATCAATATAGACCAAAGTACAGAGGGTTAGGCTATGCTATTGTGCACCTACCTGATGCATCAGAAGGTGCGAGGCCCTTGCTAAATTCTGTGCACAGACTTTGAGATCTATGCTTTAGACTGTATCTAAACCTGCTCCAACATGGACTGACATTCTGGCCTACTTTCAGCCGATGCGACTTGTCTGTCGCTGAACAGTCGCTTTTTATGTATTCAGCACCTATGTATAATGTTGTAAAAATGCTCTAGAAGCTAAAGTCGCAGAAATGTCACACATATTTGGCCTGCAACTTTCTGTGCGACAAATTCAGACAGGAAAAATCAGTATAAATCCTTAGAAAATTATCCCCCAGTGTCTCCATCTGCTGGCGGTATTGAATAAGCATTGCTGCACTGATGGGGTATGCATTAGACGAAAAAAAAGAAGAAAAAGAAGAATAATACGCCCAGAAAAGAGGCGAAAAGGAGAAAAACGTAAAAAAACGTGAAAAAAAAGTAAGAGGAAGAGAAGGGAAAAAAAGGTGGAAATGGGTTTAAAAGTGATTTCGGCGGAGAAATATATATATATATATATATATATATATATATATATATATATATATATATATATATATGCGCACACACACACATAGATATAAACGTATTCTCCGTTGAGATATTGCAGCCGCTGCTGTGTCCAGGCCCAGGAGCCTTAGCACTGTGCTGTGATGTCACTCAATACCACTGACATCACTAGGTGTAAACAACATCTCTCCTTTGCTGTGTATGTGACTATGGAGCTGTTTGGTGATGTCGTCTATTACGGCCTTCATAGAAGCAACAGGAGATTGTTGCATCCATCTTGAACCCTCAGAACTACAGTGCTATGATGTCACTCACTTCCACAGGCCTTGCAGAGTGTAAACAACAACAACCCAGCTTTGTTGTGTATGTAACCAAAGGGATTTGTGATGTCACCTAGAACCTTCACAGCAGCGACAGCTTTATGAGGAGCATCAGCACTGCTCTGCCTGAGCAGAACCATCACCGCCATAGGTTGTCAAATAACCCGGATTTAACCCACACAGGTAAGTCCAATGGGGTGCAGGCATGTCCTCTATGCTTACAGCTTCCCGTGGGTGTTGGTTTGATACCGTTTGGGGACAGCCAAGGAGGCATCTGCAGGCAACAAAGGTAGGTGTGTGCTTGTGTGTGTGTTTCCTATGCAGATCCTAAGCCCAGTGTCACATGCAAGTAGGAGGAGTAAGAAGGGTTCCTGGCAAATCCGGGTTATGGATTGCATTTAAAAAGGCCCCGTGGGAGTGCAATGGGCCCCTGTCTTGCTGCTTAGCAATAATGGTATGGGTTTAGGTTCTGCTGTGTGTACTGGTGGTTGACTGCCCCCCAGCCCAGAGTGTGCATGGAAAATTGTCTGGCAGCCTCCCTGACAGCAAGCAGTGATAGTGCCCATGAAGGGGACCTTGTTGGGCCCGCCCCTTTCACGGTTATCGCTTCTCGGCCTTTTGGCTAAGATCAAGTGTAGTATCTGTTCTTATCAGTTTAATATCTGATACGTCCCCTATCTGGGGACCATATATTAAATGGATTTTTGAGAACGGGGGCCGATTTCGAAGCTTGCTTCCGTCGCCCTATGCATTGACCCGATATGGCAGTATCTTCGGGTACAGTGCACCACCCCCTTACAGGGTTAAAAAGAAAGATTCCTACTTTCATTGCTACCTGCTTGCTGGCTAGCCAGCTAGCCAGCCCTGTGGGCCTTGCTGCTGCTGCAGCCAAAAAACAAAAGGTGGTGCTGCTGCTGCTTCTGCTGCTTCTGCTTCTGCTTGTGTCTGGCCCCTGTTGGAGCGTCCAGGCACAGGACTTCTGCTGCTGCTGACTAAATGGCCTCCTTAATTGGATCATTTGAGTAGCCAGCACACCTGTGCAGGTAGGGCATGACATGATAGGCAGCTGCCTTGATAGCGGGTGGGTGCTGAATGTTCCTAATTGACAAAATAAGATTAATGCTTATGAAGAAATATAAAATCTCATCCCTTCCCCAATATCGCGCCACACCCCTACCCCTTAATTCCCTGGTTGAACGTGATGGACATATGTCTTTTTTCGACCGTACTAACTATGTAACTATGTAACATAACATGGGGGGGGGGGGGGGGGTCTCCTGGCTGTTCACACAGGTGTGTCATTGCTGTACATTGACCATGCATTGCTTCTGTGGTATTGCAAAGGCAAAGACAAATGCTTCCAGCCATCCATTGCACTAATGGATTGGTCATCAGCTGGCTGTCTATGTCCCGCATCAATATAGACCAAAGTACAGAGGGTTAGGCTATGCTATTGTGCACCTACCTGATGCATCAGAAGGTGCGAGGCCCTTGCTAAATTCTGTGCACAGACTTTGAGATCTATGCTTTAGACTGTATCTAAACCTGCTCCAACATGGACTGACATTCTGGCCTACTTTCAGCCGATGCGACTTGTCTGTCGCTGAACAGTCGCTTTTTATGTATTCAGCACCTATGTATAATGTTGTAAAAATGCTCTAGAAGCTAAAGTCGCAGAAATGTCACACATATTTGGCCTGCAACTTTCTGTGCGACAAATTCAGACAGGAAAAATCAGTATAAATCCTTAGAAAATTATCCCCCAGTGTCTCCATCTGCTGGCGGTATTGAATAAGCATTGCTGCACTGATGGGGTATGCATTAGACGAAAAAAAAGAAGAAAAAGAAGAATAATACGCCCAGAAAAGAGGCGAAAAGGAGAAAAACGTAAAAAAACGTGAAAAAAAAGTAAGAGGAAGAGAAGGGAAAAAAAGGTGGAAATGGGTTTAAAAGTGATTTCGGCGGAGAAATATATATATATATATATATATATATATATATATATATATATATGCGCACACACACACATAGATATAAACGTATTCTCCGTTGAGATATTGCAGCCGCTGCTGTGTCCAGGCCCAGGAGCCTTAGCACTGTGCTGTGATGTCACTCAATACCACTGACATCACTAGGTGTAAACAACATCTCTCCTTTGCTGTGTATGTGACTATGGAGCTGTTTGGTGATGTCGTCTATTACGGCCTTCATAGAAGCAACAGGAGATTGTTGCATCCATCTTGAACCCTCAGAACTACAGTGCTATGATGTCACTCACTTCCACAGGCCTTGCAGAGTGTAAACAACAACAACCCAGCTTTGTTGTGTATGTAACCAAAGGGATTTGTGATGTCACCTAGAACCTTCACAGCAGCGACAGCTTTATGAGGAGCATCAGCACTGCTCTGCCTGAGCAGAACCATCACCGCCATAGGTTGTCAAATAACCCGGATTTAACCCACACAGGTAAGTCCAATGGGGTGCAGGCATGTCCTCTATGCTTACAGCTTCCCGTGGGTGTTGGTTTGATACCGTTTGGGGACAGCCAAGGAGGCATCTGCAGGCAACAAAGGTAGGTGTGTGCTTGTGTGTGTGTTTCCTATGCAGATCCTAAGCCCAGTGTCACATGCAAGTAGGAGGAGTAAGAAGGGTTCCTGGCAAATCCGGGTTATGGATTGCATTTAAAAAGGCCCCGTGGGAGTGCAATGGGCCCCTGTCTTGCTGCTTAGCAATAATGGTATGGGTTTAGGTTCTGCTGTGTGTACTGGTGGTTGACTGCCCCCCAGCCCAGAGTGTGCATGGAAAATTGTCTGGCAGCCTCCCTGACAGCAAGCAGTGATAGTGCCCATGAAGGGGACCTTGTTGGGCCCGCCCCTTTCACGGTTATCGCTTCTCGGCCTTTTGGCTAAGATCAAGTGTAGTATCTGTTCTTATCAGTTTAATATCTGATACGTCCCCTATCTGGGGACCATATATTAAATGGATTTTTGAGAACGGGGGCCGATTTCGAAGCTTGCTTCCGTCGCCCTATGCATTGACCCGATATGGCAGTATCTTCGGGTACAGTGCACCACCCCCTTACAGGGTTAAAAAGAAAGATTCCTACTTTCATTGCTACCTGCTTGCTGGCTAGCCAGCTAGCCAGCCCTGTGGGCCTTGCTGCTGCTGCAGCCAAAAAACAAAAGGTGGTGCTGCTGCTGCTTCTGCTTCTGCTTGTGTCTGGCCCCTGTTGGAGCGTCCAGGCACAGGACTTCTGCTGCTGCTGACTAAATGGCCTCCTTAATTGGATCATTTGAGTAGCCAGCACACCTGTGCAGGTAGGGCATGACATGATAGGCAGCTGCCTTGATAGCGGGTGGGTGCTGAATGTTCCTAATTGACAAAATAAGATTAATGCTTATGAAGAAATATAAAATCTCATCCCTTCCCCAATATCGCGCCACACCCCTACCCCTTAATTCCCTGGTTGAACGTGATGGACATATGTCTTTTTTCGACCGTACTAACTATGTAACTATGTAACATAACATGGGGGGGGGGGGGGGGGGGGGTCTCCTGGCTGTTCACACAGGTGTGTCATTGCTGTACATTGACCATGCATTGCTTCTGTGGTATTGCAAAGGCAAAGACAAATGCTTCCAGCCATCCATTGCACTAATGGATTGGTCATCAGCTGGCTGTCTTTGTCCCGCATCAATATAGACCAAAGTACAGAGGGTTAGGCTATGCTATTGTGCACCTACCTGATGCATCAGAAGGTGCGAGGCCCTTGCTAAATTCTGTGCACAGACTTTGAGATCTATGCTTTAGACTGTATCTAAACCTGCTCCAACATGGACTGACATTCTGGCCTACTTTCAGCCGATGCGACTTGTCTGTCGCTGAACAGTCGCTTTTTATGTATTCAGCACCTATGTATAATGTTGTAAAAATGCTCTAGAAGCTAAAGTCGCAGAAATGTCACACATATTTGGCCTGCAACTTTCTGTGCGACAAATTCAGACAGGAAAAATCAGTATAAATCCTTAGAAAATTATCCCCCAGTGTCTCCATCTGCTGGCGGTATTGAATAAGCATTGCTGCACTGATGGGGTATGCATTAGACGAAAAAAAAGAAGAAAAAGAAGAATAATACGCCCAGAAAAGAGGCGAAAAGGAGAAAAACGTAAAAAAACGTGAAAAAAAAGTAAGAGGAAGAGAAGGGAAAAAAAGGTGGAAATGGGTTTAAAAGTGATTTCGGCGGAGAAATATATATATATATATATATATATATATATATATATATATATATATATATGCGCACACACACACATAGATATAAACGTATTCTCCGTTGAGATATTGCAGCCGCTGCTGTGTCCAGGCCCAGGAGCCTTAGCACTGTGCTGTGATGTCACTCAATACCACTGACATCACTAGGTGTAAACAACATCTCTCCTTTGCTGTGTATGTGACTATGGAGCTGTTTGGTGATGTCGTCTATTACGGCCTTCATAGAAGCAACAGGAGATTGTTGCATCCATCTTGAACCCTCAGAACTACAGTGCTATGATGTCACTCACTTCCACAGGCCTTGCAGAGTGTAAACAACAACAACCCAGCTTTGTTGTGTATGTAACCAAAGGGATTTGTGATGTCACCTAGAACCTTCACAGCAGCGACAGCTTTATGAGGAGCATCAGCACTGCTCTGCCTGAGCAGAACCATCACCGCCATAGGTTGTCAAATAACCCGGATTTAACCCACACAGGTAAGTCCAATGGGGTGCAGGCATGTCCTCTATGCTTACAGCTTCCCGTGGGTGTTGGTTTGATACCGTTTGGGGACAGCCAAGGAGGCATCTGCAGGCAACAAAGGTAGGTGTGTGCTTGTGTGTGTGTTTCCTATGCAGATCCTAAGCCCAGTGTCACATGCAAGTAGGAGGAGTAAGAAGGGTTCCTGGCAAATCCGGGTTATGGATTGCATTTAAAAAGGCCCCGTGGGAGTGCAATGGGCCCCTGTCTTGCTGCTTAGCAATAATGGTATGGGTTTAGGTTCTGCTGTGTGTACTGGTGGTTGACTGCCCCCCAGCCCAGAGTGTGCATGGAAAATTGTCTGGCAGCCTCCCTGACAGCAAGCAGTGATAGTGCCCATGAAGGGGACCTTGTTGGGCCCGCCCCTTTCACGGTTATCGCTTCTCGGCCTTTTGGCTAAGATCAAGTGTAGTATCTGTTCTTATCAGTTTTCATGCTGGTGGGGATGGGTGCTGCATGGAGGATGCAGGTGTACCAGGGCTTTCCGGGGCTGGTTCTGAGGAATCAGCTCAACGGCTGCCCCGATGTGACCTGTTCCCTCCGGGTCTCGCCATGAGGCTGAGAGGGTCTAGAGCCGAGGTACTTTTGTGCCTCGGGGATTGGTGACCCCGAGGTGCCGAAACTCACTGGGAGAATAGACTCACTGAGTTGAAGCACGGGCACCATAATCTCTTCACCTTGTGGCACTCACCTCTTGATTCCCGGCCTTCTGGCTAGGATCAGAGAAATTTTTATAGATCCGGCCGGATGTCCGGGCAGTATATCTGCACACATTCACTTATTTATTTCTTTTTTGTCTCACTGTGTCACTTTTTGCGTGTTGTGTGTTCACAGGATTTGTCAGGATGCGGTAGCCCTTCTGGGTGTCCCTCCTGGCGGTCTAGGGGAGGTGTGTGTGGCCATTAGGTTCCGCACCTCCCTGCAAACACCCCGGGTACTCCTGCTTTGGCAGGGTACCTACCGTAATCGGCTCTGCGGGCAGATACCTTGGCCAACGCCAAGGGGGATGCCGGGAGCATTTGTGGTCCCCTAGTAGCTTCGGCGAAAAGGGACATCGAACCTGGAACCTCGCAGGTACCTTTTGGTCCGGAGGCGAAGGGTAAGGTTTGTTGGGGGGCCTCTCTCCTATCGGAGAAGGGCTTGCGATAGACCGCATCCTTTGTGCACGTTTTTTTAGTGTAACACGTTTGCACTTTTTCTTGCACTTTCGGTGAATCGAAAGCACGTTCCTCGGCTTTAGATAAAAAAAAAAAAAAATCTGTTCTTATCAGTTTAATATCTGATACGTCCCCTATCTGGGGACCATATATTAAATGGATTTTTGAGAACGGGGGCCGATTTCGAAGCTTGCTTCCGTCGCCCTATGCATTGACCCGATATGGCAGTATCTTCGGGTACAGTGCACCACCCCCTTACAGGGTTAAAAAGAAAGATTCCTACTTTCATTGCTACCTGCTTGCTGGCTAGCCAGCTAGCCAGCCCTGTGGGCCTTGCTGCTGCTGCAGCCAAAAAACAAAAGGTGGTGCTGCTGCTGCTTCTGCTGCTTCTGCTTCTGCTTGTGTCTGGCCCCTGTTGGAGCGTCCAGGCACAGGACTTCTGCTGCTGCTGACTAAATGGCCTCCTTAATTGGATCATTTGAGTAGCCAGCACACCTGTGCAGGTAGGGCATGACATGATAGGCAGCTGCCTTGATAGCGGGTGGGTGCTGAATGTTCCTAATTGACAAAATAAGATTAATGCTTATGAAGAAATATAAAATCTCATCCCTTCCCCAATATCGCGCCACACCCCTACCCCTTAATTCCCTGGTTGAACGTGATGGACATATGTCTTTTTTCGACCGTACTAACTATGTAACTATGTAACATAACATGGGGGGGGGGGGGGGGGTCTCCTGGCTGTTCACACAGGTGTGTCATTGCTGTACATTGACCATGCATTGCTTCTGTGGTATTGCAAAGGCAAAGACAAATGCTTCCAGCCATCCATTGCACTAATGGATTGGTCATCAGCTGGCTGTCTATGTCCCGCATCAATATAGACCAAAGTACAGAGGGTTAGGCTATGCTATTGTGCACCTACCTGATGCATCAGAAGGTGCGAGGCCCTTGCTAAATTCTGTGCACAGACTTTGAGATCTATGCTTTAGACTGTATCTAAACCTGCTCCAACATGGACTGACATTCTGGCCTACTTTCAGCCGATGCGACTTGTCTGTCGCTGAACAGTCGCTTTTTATGTATTCAGCACCTATGTATAATGTTGTAAAAATGCTCTAGAAGCTAAAGTCGCAGAAATGTCACACATATTTGGCCTGCAACTTTCTGTGCGACAAATTCAGACAGGAAAAATCAGTATAAATCCTTAGAAAATTATCCCCCAGTGTCTCCATCTGCTGGCGGTATTGAATAAGCATTGCTGCACTGATGGGGTATGCATTAGACGAAAAAAAAGAAGAAAAAGAAGAATAATACGCCCAGAAAAGAGGCGAAAAGGAGAAAAACGTAAAAAAACGTGAAAAAAAAGTAAGAGGAAGAGAAGGGAAAAAAAGGTGGAAATGGGTTTAAAAGTGATTTCGGCGGAGATATATATATATATATATATATATATATATATATATATATATATGCGCACACACACACATAGATATAAACGTATTCTCCGTTGAGATATTGCAGCCGCTGCTGTGTCCAGGCCCAGGAGCCTTAGCACTGTGCTGTGATGTCACTCAATACCACTGACATCACTAGGTGTAAACAACATCTCTCCTTTGCTGTGTATGTGACTATGGAGCTGTTTGGTGATGTCGTCTATTACGGCCTTCATAGAAGCAACAGGAGATTGTTGCATCCATCTTGAACCCTCAGAACTACAGTGCTATGATGTCACTCACTTCCACAGGCCTTGCAGAGTGTAAACAACAACAACCCAGCTTTGTTGTGTATGTAACCAAAGGGATTTGTGATGTCACCTAGAACCTTCACAGCAGCGACAGCTTTATGAGGAGCATCAGCACTGCTCTGCCTGAGCAGAACCATCACCGCCATAGGTTGTCAAATAACCCGGATTTAACCCACACAGGTAAGTCCAATGGGGTGCAGGCATGTCCTCTATGCTTACAGCTTCCCGTGGGTGTTGGTTTGATACCGTTTGGGGACAGCCAAGGAGGCATCTGCAGGCAACAAAGGTAGGTGTGTGCTTGTGTGTGTGTTTCCTATGCAGATCCTAAGCCCAGTGTCACATGCAAGTAGGAGGAGTAAGAAGGGTTCCTGGCAAATCCGGGTTATGGATTGCATTTAAAAAGGCCCCGTGGGAGTGCAATGGGCCCCTGTCTTGCTGCTTAGCAATAATGGTATGGGTTTAGGTTCTGCTGTGTGTACTGGTGGTTGACTGCCCCCCAGCCCAGAGTGTGCATGGAAAATTGTCTGGCAGCCTCCCTGACAGCAAGCAGTGATAGTGCCCATGAAGGGGACCTTGTTGGGCCCGCCCCGCCCCTTTCACGGTTATCGCTTCTCGGCCTTTTGGCTAAGATCAAGTGTAGTATCTGTTCTTATCAGTTTTCATGCTGGTGGGGATGGGTGCTGCATGGAGGATGCAGGTGTACCAGGGCTTTCCGGGGCTGGTTCTGAGGAATCAGCTCGACGGCTGCCCCGATGTGACCTGTTCCCTCCGGGTCTCGCCATGAGGCTGAGAGGGTCTAGAGCCGAGGTACTTTTGTGCCTCGGGGATTGGTGACCCCGAGGTGCCGAAACTCACTGGGAGAATAGACTCACTGAGTTGAAGCACGGGCACCATAATCTCTTCACCTTGTGGCACTCACCTCTTGATTCCCGGCCTTCTGGCTAGGATCAGAGAAATTTTTATAGATCCGGCCGGATGTCCGGGCAGTATATCTGCACACATTCACTTATTTATTTCTTTTTTGTCTCACTGTGTCACTTTTTGCGTGTTGTGTGTTCACAGGATTTGTCAGGATGCGGTAGCCCTTCTGGGTGTCCCTCCTGGCGGTCTAGGGGAGGTGTGTGTGGCCATTAGGTTCCGCACCTCCCTGCAAACACCCCGGGTACTCCTGCTTTGGCAGGGTACCTACCGTAATCGGCTCTGCGGGCAGATACCTTGGCCAACGCCAAGGGGGATGCCGGGAGCATTTGTGGTCCCCTAGTAGCTTCGGCGAAAAGGGACATCGAACCTGGAACCTCGCAGGTACCTTTTGGTCCGGAGGCGAAGGGTAAGGTTTGTTGGGGGGCCTCTCTCCTATCGGAGAAGGGCTTGCGATAGACCGCATCCTTTGTGCACGTTTTTTTAGTGTAACACGTTTGCACTTTTTCTTGCACTTTCGGTGAATCGAAAGCACGTTCCTCGGCTTTAGATAAAAAAAAAAAAAAATCTGTTCTTATCAGTTTAATATCTGATACGTCCCCTATCTGGGGACCATATATTAAATGGATTTTTGAGAACGGGGGCCGATTTCGAAGCTTGCTTCCGTCGCCCTATGCATTGACCCGATATGGCAGTATCTTCGGGTACAGTGCACCACCCCCTTACAGGGTTAAAAAGAAAGATTCCTACTTTCATTGCTACCTGCTTGCTGGCTAGCCAGCTAGCCAGCCCTGTGGGCCTTGCTGCTGCTGCAGCCAAAAAACAAAAGGTGGTGCTGCTGCTGCTTCTGCTGCTTCTGCTTCTGCTTGTGTCTGGCCCCTGTTGGAGCGTCCAGGCACAGGACTTCTGCTGCTGCTGACTAAATGGCCTCCTTAATTGGATCATTTGAGTAGCCAGCACACCTGTGCAGGTAGGGCATGACATGATAGGCAGCTGCCTTGATAGCGGGTGGGTGCTGAATGTTCCTAATTGACAAAATAAGATTAATGCTTATGAAGAAATATAAAATCTCATCCCTTCCCCAATATCGCGCCACACCCCTACCCCTTAATTCCCTGGTTGAACGTGATGGACATATGTCTTTTTTCGACCGTACTAACTATGTAACTATGTAACATAACATGGGGGGGGGGGGGGGGGGTCTCCTGGCTGTTCACACAGGTGTGTCATTGCTGTACATTGACCATGCATTGCTTCTGTGGTATTGCAAAGGCAAAGACAAATGCTTCCAGCCATCCATTGCACTAATGGATTGGTCATCAGCTGGCTGTCTATGTCCCGCATCAATATAGACCAAAGTACAGAGGGTTAGGCTATGCTATTGTGCACCTACCTGATGCATCAGAAGGTGCGAGGCCCTTGCTAAATTCTGTGCACAGACTTTGAGATCTATGCTTTAGACTGTATCTAAACCTGCTCCAACATGGACTGACATTCTGGCCTACTTTCAGCCGATGCGACTTGTCTGTCGCTGAACAGTCGCTTTTTATGTATTCAGCACCTATGTATAATGTTGTAAAAATGCTCTAGAAGCTAAAGTCGCAGAAATGTCACACATATTTGGCCTGCAACTTTCTGTGCGACAAATTCAGACAGGAAAAATCAGTATAAATCCTTAGAAAATTATCCCCCAGTGTCTCCATCTGCTGGCGGTATTGAATAAGCATTGCTGCACTGATGGGGTATGCATTAGACGAAAAAAAAGAAGAAAAAGAAGAATAATACGCCCAGAAAAGAGGCGAAAAGGAGAAAAACGTAAAAAAACGTGAAAAAAAAGTAAGAGGAAGAGAAGGGAAAAAAAGGTGGAAATGGGTTTAAAAGTGATTTCGGCGGAGAAATATATATATATATATATATATATATATATATATATATATATATATGCGCACACACACACATAGATATAAACGTATTCTCCGTTGAGATATTGCAGCCGCTGCTGTGTCCAGGCCCAGGAGCCTTAGCACTGTGCTGTGATGTCACTCAATACCACTGACATCACTAGGTGTAAACAACATCTCTCCTTTGCTGTGTATGTGACTATGGAGCTGTTTGGTGATGTCGTCTATTACGGCCTTCATAGAAGCAACAGGAGATTGTTGCATCCATCTTGAACCCTCAGAACTACAGTGCTATGATGTCACTCACTTCCACAGGCCTTGCAGAGTGTAAACAACAACAACCCAGCTTTGTTGTGTATGTAACCAAAGGGATTTGTGATGTCACCTAGAACCTTCACAGCAGCGACAGCTTTATGAGGAGCATCAGCACTGCTCTGCCTGAGCAGAACCATCACCGCCATAGGTTGTCAAATAACCCGGATTTAACCCACACAGGTAAGTCCAATGGGGTGCAGGCATGTCCTCTATGCTTACAGCTTCCCGTGGGTGTTGGTTTGATACCGTTTGGGGACAGCCAAGGAGGCATCTGCAGGCAACAAAGGTAGGTGTGTGCTTGTGTGTGTGTTTCCTATGCAGATCCTAAGCCCAGTGTCACATGCAAGTAGGAGGAGTAAGAAGGGTTCCTGGCAAATCCGGGTTATGGATTGCATTTAAAAAGGCCCCGTGGGAGTGCAATGGGCCCCTGTCTTGCTGCTTAGCAATAATGGTATGGGTTTAGGTTCTGCTGTGTGTACTGGTGGTTGACTGCCCCCCAGCCCAGAGTGTGCATGGAAAATTGTCTGGCAGCCTCCCTGACAGCAAGCAGTGATAGTGCCCATGAAGGGGACCTTGTTGGGCCCGCCCCTTTCACGGTTATCGCTTCTCGGCCTTTTGGCTAAGATCAAGTGTAGTATCTGTTCTTATCAGTTTAATATCTGATACGTCCCCTATCTGGGGACCATATATTAAATGGATTTTTGAGAACGGGGGCCGATTTCGAAGCTTGCTTCCGTCGCCCTATGCATTGACCCGATATGGCAGTATCTTCGGGTACAGTGCACCACCCCCTTACAGGGTTAAAAAGAAAGATTCCTACTTTCATTGCTACCTGCTTGCTGGCTAGCCAGCTAGCCAGCCCTGTGGGCCTTGCTGCTGCTGCAGCCAAAAAACAAAAGGTGGTGCTGCTGCTGCTTCTGCTTCTGCTGCTTCTGCTTCTGCTTGTGTCTGGCCCCTGTTGGAGCGTCCAGGCACAGGACTTCTGCTGCTGCTGACTAAATGGCCTCCTTAATTGGATCATTTGAGTAGCCAGCACACCTGTGCAGGTAGGGCATGACATGATAGGCAGCTGCCTTGATAGCGGGTGGGTGCTGAATGTTCCTAATTGACAAAATAAGATTAATGCTTATGAAGAAATATAAAATCTCATCCCTTCCCCAATATCGCGCCACACCCCTACCCCTTAATTCCCTGGTTGAACGTGATGGACATATGTCTTTTTTCGACCGTACTAACTATGTAACTATGTAACATAACATGGGGGGGGGGGGGGGGTCTCCTGGCTGTTCACACAGGTGTGTCATTGCTGTACATTGACCATGCATTGCTTCTGTGGTATTGCAAAGGCAAAGACAAATGCTTCCAGCCATCCATTGCACTAATGGATTGGTCATCAGCTGGCTGTCTATGTCCCGCATCAATATAGACCAAAGTACAGAGGGTTAGGCTATGCTATTGTGCACCTACCTGATGCATCAGAAGGTGCGAGGCCCTTGCTAAATTCTGTGCACAGACTTTGAGATCTATGCTTTAGACTGTATCTAAACCTGCTCCAACATGGACTGACATTCTGGCCTACTTTCAGCCGATGCGACTTGTCTGTCGCTGAACAGTCGCTTTTTATGTATTCAGCACCTATGTATAATGTTGTAAAAATGCTCTAGAAGCTAAAGTCGCAGAAATGTCACACATATTTGGCCTGCAACTTTCTGTGCGACAAATTCAGACAGGAAAAATCAGTATAAATCCTTAGAAAATTATCCCCCAGTGTCTCCATCTGCTGGCGGTATTGAATAAGCATTGCTGCACTGATGGGGTATGCATTAGACGAAAAAAAAGAAGAAAAAGAAGAATAATACGCCCAGAAAAGAGGCGAAAAGGAGAAAAACGTAAAAAAACGTGAAAAAAAAGTAAGAGGAAGAGAAGGGAAAAAAAGGTGGAAATGGGTTTAAAAGTGATTTCGGCGGAGAAATATATATATATATATATATATATATATATATATATATATATATGCGCACACACACACATAGATATAAACGTATTCTCCGTTGAGATATTGCAGCCGCTGCTGTGTCCAGGCCCAGGAGCCTTAGCACTGTGCTGTGATGTCACTCAATACCACTGACATCACTAGGTGTAAACAACATCTCTCCTTTGCTGTGTATGTGACTATGGAGCTGTTTGGTGATGTCGTCTATTACGGCCTTCATAGAAGCAACAGGAGATTGTTGCATCCATCTTGAACCCTCAGAACTACAGTGCTATGATGTCACTCACTTCCACAGGCCTTGCAGAGTGTAAACAACAACAACCCAGCTTTGTTGTGTATGTAACCAAAGGGATTTGTGATGTCACCTAGAACCTTCACAGCAGCGACAGCTTTATGAGGAGCATCAGCACTGCTCTGCCTGAGCAGAACCATCACCGCCATAGGTTGTCAAATAACCCGGATTTAACCCACACAGGTAAGTCCAATGGGGTGCAGGCATGTCCTCTATGCTTACAGCTTCCCGTGGGTGTTGGTTTGATACCGTTTGGGGACAGCCAAGGAGGCATCTGCAGGCAACAAAGGTAGGTGTGTGCTTGTGTGTGTGTTTCCTATGCAGATCCTAAGCCCAGTGTCACATGCAAGTAGGAGGAGTAAGAAGGGTTCCTGGCAAATCCGGGTTATGGATTGCATTTAAAAAGGCCCCGTGGGAGTGCAATGGGCCCCTGTCTTGCTGCTTAGCAATAATGGTATGGGTTTAGGTTCTGCTGTGTGTACTGGTGGTTGACTGCCCCCCAGCCCAGAGTGTGCATGGAAAATTGTCTGGCAGCCTCCCTGACAGCAAGCAGTGATAGTGCCCATGAAGGGGACCTTGTTGGGCCCGCCCCTTTCACGGTTATCGCTTCTCGGCCTTTTGGCTAAGATCGGGGTTTATTGCCTCGGTCGGCGCTGAGGGTGCGAGTGAACTGCGCCGCGACTAGCTGCGTAGGTGATCAAGACTGTGGTACTCGTTACCGACAGATTTGGAAAGATGGCTGGATCCAACATGTCTGCAGTGGAGAAGACCGTACGCATCAAGGTGCTAACCACGGATCGTCTAAGAAACAGCATTGAATACATCGGCCATACCATTGTGGAGCGACTGGCAGGATTTTCCTTGAGCGACCTCTTTTGTGTCCAGGAGAACAAGCGCCAAGGTATTTATGACGTGTCCTTCTTATATGATGCTGACTGCCAGAACTTTTATGAGTGCTTAAAACGGAACAGTGGAAGTGAGGTTTTGCGGGATGTGTCCTTTTATCCCCTTTTTGAAATGGGGACAAAGACTTTGTTTATCCACATGTACAATCCGTTTGTTGATGTCTCTATGATTAAGAACTTCTTGAGCATCTATTGTGAGTCTATTGCTGGTGGTACTAAGCAGACAAGCAGCATTGGTGTATTTAATGGCACGTATAAGTTCTTTGTGAAGTTGCGGCTTGATGGAGATTGCATTGGAGGCGTTAAGCACCCTCCGGCGAACTTTACCATTGCTGGTTTCAGAGGTTATCTCTATTACTACGGACAGCCATCTTTCTGTAGAAATTGTCTATTGTTTGGACATGTGAAGGAGGCCTGCCCTGGCAGTAAGAAATGCAGGAACTGTAAGCAACCGGGGCATGAGGCGGGTGCATGTCCACACCCGAGGACCTGTGACCTATGTGGGGAAGCTGGCCATGTGTACAAGAACTGTCCAGTGTTGAAGAGGAGGGAGGAGGAGAGGAGAATGGAAGAGGAAATGGTGGAGAGGAGGAGGGCAGCTGCAGCTGCGGCTGCAGTGGTTCCTGCAAGAGAGAGCGTTATTATTGGAGAGGTACAGAGTCCTGTGGTGGTAGAGGAGCAAGTGAAGGTGGTGGAGGAGCAAGTGGTGGTGGAGGAGGAGCAAATGGCGGTGCAAGTGGAAGAAGGGGAGATTGAGGATGCTCCCAGTCCCCCGGCTGAGGAGTCGCCGCAAATTGAAGAGTGGTCTTCTTCTGAGGGTGAAGACCGTGAGGAGAGACATAGAGAGAGAGAGGATGACTTTGATCTTTTTCGTCCCCCCAAGAAGACGGCCAGGAAGCTTTCTGGTGGACAGATGGAGTCGACGCTGGTGGCTACGGACAATCGGTATCAACCGCTATCTGAGAGCGACATGGATGCGTGCTCTGCGGGAGAAGCTTCTCCCACACCGCTGAGGAAAGCTACCTAAATAACTTTCTTCTTTTCTGTCAAATTCTTCCTTAGGGTTGTTAAGATGGTGGTATGTCTTTTTTAGTCGGTTCTATAAACGTTAGAGTCTTTAGAAGTAAAGTCAGAAGGACAGTAATTTTGGAGGACTTGGCAGGGAAAAAAGCGGACATTATTTGTTTGCAGGAATGTGGGCTAAATGATATTCCGGGGAAGGGAGAATGGGCTTATGGTCCTGCTGTTTGGTCGGTGTCTGGGCATAATAGGAATGATGGGGTAGGGGTGCTTTTTAAGAGCTTTAAGTTTGAAGTTTGTAGTTATGTGGTAATAGAGGAGGGGAGGTGTATCATGGTGGAGGTTAAGGTGCAGGGGGTTAAATTTAGGTTGATAAATGTGTATGCGCCGGTAAGGAGGGAGGAGCGGGTGGGGTTGTTGGAGGTAATTAAGAGGTTTCTGCCGGGTAAAATACCTTTGGTGTGGGTGGGGGATTTCAACTGTGAAATTGAGGGGAATGTGGATGTATCTGGGAATATTCTTAAAAGTATGGTGTGTGACTTTAAGTTAAAGGATGTGGCTGAAGCGTGTGGAGTGTGTCCTTTGTTAGATACATATTATTCTGATAGTGGAAGTCATAGTTCCAGACTTGATATGTGTTTTGTGTCTAAGGGTGTGTTATGTAAGAATTATATGCAAGAAAAAGTAGGATATTCAGATCATGAGTATGTGTGTTGTGAGTTAGTATTGGATGCAGATTGTGTGAGTGGGAGGGGTGTATGGAAATTAAATGTTAAATTGTTGGAAGTGGAAGGAGTGTATGATAGATATGTTAATAAGTATAGGGGTTGGTGTAAGAAAAAGAATGATTTTCCTGATATATTGTGTTGGTGGGAATGGGTTAAGGGTCAAACAAAAGTTTTCTTTAAAAGAGAGGGATATAAGCGGAATGCTGGGAGGAAGAAGAAGTATGAATGGTTGAATAAAAGATTGGTGTTTCTCAATAAGTTAAAGAAGTATGGCTGGAGTGTGGGTGAGCAGATTGAGGTTGTGAAGAGTGATCTAAAAAATTGGTTGAATGAGAAAGGTAAAGAGTTGATGTATCAAGCAAAACTTGATAAGTTAGAGAAAGATGAGAAATGTTCGAGATATTTCTTTAAAAAAGTTATTGGGAAGAGAGAGGATATGGTAAGAGTGTATGATGATGATGGCTGTCTGGTTAAAGGTAAAGCTGTGTTGGGAGTGGTTAAAAATTTTTATGAAGAGTTGTATGCAGTAAAAGATTGTGAAGAGGACTTGCAGGATGAAGTGTTGAGAGTGCTTGATAAGAGGGTGGATGGTAGTGAATATGGGACTCTGATGAGAGAGATTGGAGAGGAGGAAGTGAAGAGGACTGTGGATAGTATGTCAAGAAATAAAACGCCTGGAGAGGATGGGTTGCCTGTTGAATTTTATGCTTGGATTTGGGATGTTGTGAAGGATGATTTGGTGGAAGTGTATAGGTATATGTGGAGGAAGGAGAGAATGGTGGAAAGTATGAAGAGTGGAGTGGTTGTGTTGATTTATAAGAAAGGTGATGTGAATGATGTGAGGAATTGGAGGCCGATAACTTTGTTGAATGTAGATTATAAGGTGTTTGCTAAAATAATTACAAATAGGATGAGAGATGTGGTTGAGCAGGTGATTGGAGAAGAACAAGTGTGTGGAGTGCCTGGGAGAAGAATAAATGAAAATTTGTGTTTGTTGAGAGATTTGTTATGGGATAGTATGAGTAGGAAACAGGAGGTTAGAGTGATGTCGATAGATTTTGAAAAGGCGTTTGATCGTCTGTCACATAGGTTTTTGTTTAGAGTATTAGTGAGAATGGGATTCCCGGGTGATTTTGTAAATGTTGTAAGGATGCTGTATGATGGAGTATATAGTAAGGTTTTGATAAATGGTTGGATGTCTGAGAAGGTGAAAGTATGTTCTGGTGTAAGGCAGGGTTGTCCGTTGTCCCCTATGGCTTTTATATGTGCTATGGAGCCATTATTAGAGATGTTGCGGCGGGATAAGTGTGTTAGAGGGTTAAAAATTCCAGGGAGTGGTGGGAGAGAAGTCAAAGTTTTGGCCTACATGGATGATGTGTGTATTTTGGGAGAGTCTGTGGCTGTTATGAGAAGGGCAAAGTTACTAGTTGGATTGTTTTGTGGAGCGTCTGGGTTTAAGGTGAATTGGGACAAAAGTGAGTATAAATGTTTTGGTAGTATGCAAGGAAGTGAGGATGTGGGTATGAAGAATATTGAAGGTGGTATTCAGGTTTTAGGTGTTAAAATGGATGAAAGATTGGATGGGAGAGAAAGTTGGGATGATGTAGAGAAGAGAGTGTCCAAAAGATTGAGTCTTTGGAGGTTGAGAGATTTGTCTATGGTTGGGAAAGTGCTGGTTGTGAAAAGTGTAATATTGCCTATTTTATTGTATGTGGCAATAGTGTTTCCGCCAAGTTATATGGTTTTAAGGAAGTTAAAAAGAATTTTGTTTGTGTTTTTTTGGGGTACAAAAGTGGAAAGAGTGAGGAGAGAAGTTGTGATGAAGGATGGTAGTAAGGGTGGAATGGGATTTCCAAATCTAGATGTGTATTTGGGGGTGAATGTGGTGTTTGCGGTTAGAAGGATGATGAGAGGAGAAAAGAATTTTGCATGTATGTTGAGATATTTAGGTGGGCGTGTGTTATGCAAATTAGGTTGGCTGGAGAGAGATCTGAGAGTGCCTTATGCGTTTGTGTGCCCGAGTTGGTATTTGTATGTGGAAAAGTTTTTGGAGAGTTACAGGTTGATTGGTGTGAGAAAGGAGTTGTTTGAAAGTAAGAAGAATGTGTTTGGGTATGTCGCCGCAAGTGAGGTGGAGTGTCCGATTAATATGGTAAGAGGCCAGGATGTGTCTAAGGTGTGGAAGAGTTTAATGACAGATGGAATATCAAATAGACAGAGAGAGATAGGATGGCAGTGTTTGCATGGAGCCTTACCAGTAAGAGAGTTCCAAAGGAATAGAGGTATTGGAAGGAGTGAAATATGTCCGAGGGAAGATTGTAGTGGGGTTGAAAGTGTGATGCATGTGATTTGGAATTGTGACATGGCTCAGAATGTATGGAGAGGGATAGGTCCGTTGTGTAAGGAGTTGACTGGGATTAATAGGTTGTCATATGAGGTTGTGATGTTTGGTCTTAGTATGATTGGAAGAAAGAATGAAAGGGTGTTGTTTGTGTTGTTGGCGATTGTGAAGGAAGTCTTGTGGGATGTTAGAAATTTATATGTGTTTAAGAGAAAAGATGTGACTGTGGAAGGAAGTTTAAGAATGATTCTGGATAGGTTGTACACCGTTTATTTACGTGATAAAAAGAAATTAGGTGAAATAGATGCAGAGGGGATATGGAAATTTTTGAAGTGGAGACATGTTGTAAGGGTGTAATGGTGATGGTATTTGAATTTGTTTTGAATTTGCTTTGAACAAATAAAGAATGACCTAATGATGAGTTAGACTTTACCATGAGTCAAAAATGACGCGTTATCTAAGTGGTGTTTAGTCTAAACCTGAAGGTTTATAAAAAAAAAAAAAAAAAAAAAAATCTGTTCTTATCAGTTTTCATGCTGGTGGGGATGGGTGCTGCATGGAGGATGCAGGTGTACCAGGGCTTTCCGGGGCTGGTTCTGAGGAATCAGCTCGACGGCTGCCCCGATGTGACCTGTTCCCTCCGGGTCTCGCCATGAGGCTGAGAGGGTCTAGAGCCGAGGTACTTTTGTGCCTCGGGGATTGGTGACCCCGAGGTGCCGAAACTCACTGGGAGAATAGACTCACTGAGTTGAAGCACGGGCACCATAATCTCTTCACCTTGTGGCACTCACCTCTTGATTCCCGGCCTTCTGGCTAGGATCAGAGAAATTTTTATAGATCCGGCCGGATGTCCGGGCAGTATATCTGCACACATTCACTTATTTATTTCTTTTTTGTCTCACTGTGTCACTTTTTGCGTGTTGTGTGTTCACAGGATTTGTCAGGATGCGGTAGCCCTTCTGGGTGTCCCTCCTGGCGGTCTAGGGGAGGTGTGTGTGGCCATTAGGTTCCGCACCTCCCTGCAAACACCCCGGGTACTCCTGCTTTGGCAGGGTACCTACCGTAATCGGCTCTGCGGGCAGGTACCTTGGCCAACGCCAAGGGGGATGCCGGGAGCATTTGTGGTCCCCTAGTAGCTTCGGCGAAAAGGGACATCGAACCTGGAACCTCGCAGGTACCTTTTGGTCCGGAGGCGAAGGGTAAGGTTTGTTGGGGGGCCTCTCTCCTATCGGAGAAGGGCTTGCGATAGACCGCATCCTTTGTGCACGTTTTTTTAGTGTAACACGTTTGCACTTTTTCTTGCACTTTCGGTGAATCGAAAGCACGTTCCTCGGCTTTAGATAAAAAAAAAAAAAAATCTGTTCTTATCAGTTTAATATCTGATACGTCCCCTATCTGGGGACCATATATTAAATGGATTTTTGAGAACGGGGGCCGATTTCGAAGCTTGCTTCCGTCGCCCTATGCATTGACCCGATATGGCAGTATCTTCGGGTACAGTGCACCACCCCCTTACAGGGTTAAAAAGAAAGATTCCTACTTTCATTGCTACCTGCTTGCTGGCTAGCCAGCTAGCCAGCCCTGTGGGCCTTGCTGCTGCTGCAGCCAAAAAACAAAAGGTGGTGCTGCTGCTGCTTCTGCTGCTTCTGCTTCTGCTTGTGTCTGGCCCCTGTTGGAGCGTCCAGGCACAGGACTTCTGCTGCTGCTGACTAAATGGCCTCCTTAATTGGATCATTTGAGTAGCCAGCACACCTGTGCAGGTAGGGCATGACATGATAGGCAGCTGCCTTGATAGCGGGTGGGTGCTGAATGTTCCTAATTGACAAAATAAGATTAATGCTTATGAAGAAATATAAAATCTCATCCCTTCCCCAATATCGCGCCACACCCCTACCCCTTAATTCCCTGGTTGAACGTGATGGACATATGTCTTTTTTCGACCGTACTAACTATGTAACTATGTAACATAACATGGGGGGGGGGGGGGGGGGGTCTCCTGGCTGTTCACACAGGTGTGTCATTGCTGTACATTGACCATGCATTGCTTCTGTGGTATTGCAAAGGCAAAGACAAATGCTTCCAGCCATCCATTGCACTAATGGATTGGTCATCAGCTGGCTGTCTATGTCCCGCATCAATATAGACCAAAGTACAGAGGGTTAGGCTATGCTATTGTGCACCTACCTGATGCATCAGAAGGTGCGAGGCCCTTGCTAAATTCTGTGCACAGACTTTGAGATCTATGCTTTAGACTGTATCTAAACCTGCTCCAACATGGACTGACATTCTGGCCTACTTTCAGCCGATGCGACTTGTCTGTCGCTGAACAGTCGCTTTTTATGTATTCAGCACCTATGTATAATGTTGTAAAAATGCTCTAGAAGCTAAAGTCGCAGAAATGTCACACATATTTGGCCTGCAACTTTCTGTGCGACAAATTCAGACAGGAAAAATCAGTATAAATCCTTAGAAAATTATCCCCCAGTGTCTCCATCTGCTGGCGGTATTGAATAAGCATTGCTGCACTGATGGGGTATGCATTAGACGAAAAAAAAGAAGAAAAAGAAGAATAATACGCCCAGAAAAGAGGCGAAAAGGAGAAAAACGTAAAAAAACGTGAAAAAAAAGTAAGAGGAAGAGAAGGGAAAAAAAGGTGGAAATGGGTTTAAAAGTGATTTCGGCGGAGAAATATATATATATATATATTATATATATATATATATATATATATATGCGCACACACACACATAGATATAAACGTATTCTCCGTTGAGATATTGCAGCCGCTGCTGTGTCCAGGCCCAGGAGCCTTAGCACTGTGCTGTGATGTCACTCAATACCACTGACATCACTAGGTGTAAACAACATCTCTCCTTTGCTGTGTATGTGACTATGGAGCTGTTTGGTGATGTCGTCTATTACGGCCTTCATAGAAGCAACAGGAGATTGTTGCATCCATCTTGAACCCTCAGAACTACAGTGCTATGATGTCACTCACTTCCACAGGCCTTGCAGAGTGTAAACAACAACAACCCAGCTTTGTTGTGTATGTAACCAAAGGGATTTGTGATGTCACCTAGAACCTTCACAGCAGCGACAGCTTTATGAGGAGCATCAGCACTGCTCTGCCTGAGCAGAACCATCACCGCCATAGGTTGTCAAATAACCCGGATTTAACCCACACAGGTAAGTCCAATGGGGTGCAGGCATGTCCTCTATGCTTACAGCTTCCCGTGGGTGTTGGTTTGATACCGTTTGGGGACAGCCAAGGAGGCATCTGCAGGCAACAAAGGTAGGTGTGTGCTTGTGTGTGTGTTTCCTATGCAGATCCTAAGCCCAGTGTCACATGCAAGTAGGAGGAGTAAGAAGGGTTCCTGGCAAATCCGGGTTATGGATTGCATTTAAAAAGGCCCCGTGGGAGTGCAATGGGCCCCTGTCTTGCTGCTTAGCAATAATGGTATGGGTTTAGGTTCTGCTGTGTGTACTGGTGGTTGACTGCCCCCCAGCCCAGAGTGTGCATGGAAAATTGTCTGGCAGCCTCCCTGACAGCAAGCAGTGATAGTGCCCATGAAGGGGACCTTGTTGGGCCCGCCCCTTTCACGGTTATCGCTTCTCGGCCTTTTGGCTAAGATCAAGTGTAGTATCTGTTCTTATCAGTTTAATATCTGATACGTCCCCTATCTGGGGACCATATATTAAATGGATTTTTGAGAACGGGGGCCGATTTCGAAGCTTGCTTCCGTCGCCCTATGCATTGACCCGATATGGCAGTATCTTCGGGTACAGTGCACCACCCCCTTACAGGGTTAAAAAGAAAGATTCCTACTTTCATTGCTACCTGCTTGCTGGCTAGCCAGCTAGCCAGCCCTGTGGGCCTTGCTGCTGCTGCAGCCAAAAAACAAAAGGTGGTGCTGCTGCTGCTTCTGCTGCTTCTGCTTCTGCTTGTGTCTGGCCCCTGTTGGAGCGTCCAGGCACAGGACTTCTGCTGCTGCTGACTAAATGGCCTCCTTAATTGGATCATTTGAGTAGCCAGCACACCTGTGCAGGTAGGGCATGACATGATAGGCAGCTGCCTTGATAGCGGGTGGGTGCTGAATGTTCCTAATTGACAAAATAAGATTAATGCTTATGAAGAAATATAAAATCTCATCCCTTCCCCAATATCGCGCCACACCCCTACCCCTTAATTCCCTGGTTGAACGTGATGGACATATGTCTTTTTTCGACCGTACTAACTATGTAACTATGTAACATAACATGGGGGGGTCTCCTGGCTGTTCACACAGGTGTGTCATTGCTGTACATTGACCATGCATTGCTTCTGTGGTATTGCAAAGGCAAAGACAAATGCTTCCAGCCATCCATTGCACTAATGGATTGGTCATCAGCTGGCTGTCTATGTCCCGCATCAATATAGACCAAAGTACAGAGGGTTAGGCTATGCTATTGTGCACCTACCTGATGCATCAGAAGGTGCGAGGCCCTTGCTAAATTCTGTGCACAGACTTTGAGATCTATGCTTTAGACTGTATCTAAACCTGCTCCAACATGGACTGACATTCTGGCCTACTTTCAGCCGATGCGACTTGTCTGTCGCTGAACAGTCGCTTTTTATGTATTCAGCACCTATGTATAATGTTGTAAAAATGCTCTAGAAGCTAAAGTCGCAGAAATGTCACACATATTTGGCCTGCAACTTTCTGTGCGACAAATTCAGACAGGAAAAATCAGTATAAATCCTTAGAAAATTATCCCCCAGTGTCTCCATCTGCTGGCGGTATTGAATAAGCATTGCTGCACTGATGGGGTATGCATTAGACGAAAAAAAAGAAGAAAAAGAAGAATAATACGCCCAGAAAAGAGGCGAAAAGGAGAAAAACGTAAAAAAACGTGAAAAAAAAGTAAGAGGAAGAGAAGGGAAAAAAAGGTGGAAATGGGTTTAAAAGTGATTTCGGCGGAGAAATATATATATATATATATATATATATATATATATATATATATATATGCGCACACACACACATAGATATAAACGTATTCTCCGTTGAGATATTGCAGCCGCTGCTGTGTCCAGGCCCAGGAGCCTTAGCACTGTGCTGTGATGTCACTCAATACCACTGACATCACTAGGTGTAAACAACATCTCTCCTTTGCTGTGTATGTGACTATGGAGCTGTTTGGTGATGTCGTCTATTACGGCCTTCATAGAAGCAACAGGAGATTGTTGCATCCATCTTGAACCCTCAGAACTACAGTGCTATGATGTCACTCACTTCCACAGGCCTTGCAGAGTGTAAACAACAACAACCCAGCTTTGTTGTGTATGTAACCAAAGGGATTTGTGATGTCACCTAGAACCTTCACAGCAGCGACAGCTTTATGAGGAGCATCAGCACTGCTCTGCCTGAGCAGAACCATCACCGCCATAGGTTGTCAAATAACCCGGATTTAACCCACACAGGTAAGTCCAATGGGGTGCAGGCATGTCCTCTATGCTTACAGCTTCCCGTGGGTGTTGGTTTGATACCGTTTGGGGACAGCCAAGGAGGCATCTGCAGGCAACAAAGGTAGGTGTGTGCTTGTGTGTGTGTTTCCTATGCAGATCCTAAGCCCAGTGTCACATGCAAGTAGGAGGAGTAAGAAGGGTTCCTGGCAAATCCGGGTTATGGATTGCATTTAAAAAGGCCCCGTGGGAGTGCAATGGGCCCCTGTCTTGCTGCTTAGCAATAATGGTATGGGTTTAGGTTCTGCTGTGTGTACTGGTGGTTGACTGCCCCCCAGCCCAGAGTGTGCATGGAAAATTGTCTGGCAGCCTCCCTGACAGCAAGCAGTGATAGTGCCCATGAAGGGGACCTTGTTGGGCCCGCCCCTTTCACGGTTATCGCTTCTCGGCCTTTTGGCTAAGATCAAGTGTAGTATCTGTTCTTATCAGTTTAATATCTGATACGTCCCCTATCTGGGGACCATATATTAAATGGATTTTTGAGAACGGGGGCCGATTTCGAAGCTTGCTTCCGTCGCCCTATGCATTGACCCGATATGGCAGTATCTTCGGGTACAGTGCACCACCCCCTTACAGGGTTAAAAAGAAAGATTCCTACTTTCATTGCTACCTGCTTGCTGGCTAGCCAGCTAGCCAGCCCTGTGGGCCTTGCTGCTGCTGCAGCCAAAAAACAAAAGGTGGTGCTGCTGCTGCTTCTGCTGCTTCTGCTTCTGCTTGTGTCTGGCCCCTGTTGGAGCGTCCAGGCACAGGACTTCTGCTGCTGCTGACTAAATGGCCTCCTTAATTGGATCATTTGAGTAGCCAGCACACCTGTGCAGGTAGGGCATGACATGATAGGCAGCTGCCTTGATAGCGGGTGGGTGCTGAATGTTCCTAATTGACAAAATAAGATTAATGCTTATGAAGAAATATAAAATCTCATCCCTTCCCCAATATCGCGCCACACCCCTACCCCTTAATTCCCTGGTTGAACGTGATGGACATATGTCTTTTTTCGACCGTACTAACTATGTAACTATGTAACATAACATGGGGGGGGGGGGGGGGGGTGTCTCCTGGCTGTTCACACAGGTGTGTCATTGCTGTACATTGACCATGCATTGCTTCTGTGGTATTGCAAAGGCAAAGACAAATGCTTCCAGCCATCCATTGCACTAATGGATTGGTCATCAGCTGGCTGTCTATGTCCCGCATCAATATAGACCAAAGTACAGAGGGTTAGGCTATGCTATTGTGCACCTACCTGATGCATCAGAAGGTGCGAGGCCCTTGCTAAATTCTGTGCACAGACTTTGAGATCTATGCTTTAGACTGTATCTAAACCTGCTCCAACATGGACTGACATTCTGGCCTACTTTCAGCCGATGCGACTTGTCTGTCGCTGAACAGTCGCTTTTTATGTATTCAGCACCTATGTATAATGTTGTAAAAATGCTCTAGAAGCTAAAGTCGCAGAAATGTCACACATATTTGGCCTGCAACTTTCTGTGCGACAAATTCAGACAGGAAAAATCAGTATAAATCCTTAGAAAATTATCCCCCAGTGTCTCCATCTGCTGGCGGTATTGAATAAGCATTGCTGCACTGATGGGGTATGCATTAGACGAAAAAAAAGAAGAAAAAGAAGAATAATACGCCCAGAAAAGAGGCGAAAAGGAGAAAAACGTAAAAAAACGTGAAAAAAAAGTAAGAGGAAGAGAAGGGAAAAAAAGGTGGAAATGGGTTTAAAAGTGATTTCGGCGGAGAAATATATATATATATATATATATATATATATATATATATATATATATATATGCGCACACACACACATAGATATAAACGTATTCTCCGTTGAGATATTGCAGCCGCTGCTGTGTCCAGGCCCAGGAGCCTTAGCACTGTGCTGTGATGTCACTCAATACCACTGACATCACTAGGTGTAAACAACATCTCTCCTTTGCTGTGTATGTGACTATGGAGCTGTTTGGTGATGTCGTCTATTACGGCCTTCATAGAAGCAACAGGAGATTGTTGCATCCATCTTGAACCCTCAGAACTACAGTGCTATGATGTCACTCACTTCCACAGGCCTTGCAGAGTGTAAACAACAACAACCCAGCTTTGTTGTGTATGTAACCAAAGGGATTTGTGATGTCACCTAGAACCTTCACAGCAGCGACAGCTTTATGAGGAGCATCAGCACTGCTCTGCCTGAGCAGAACCATCACCGCCATAGGTTGTCAAATAACCCGGATTTAACCCACACAGGTAAGTCCAATGGGGTGCAGGCATGTCCTCTATGCTTACAGCTTCCCGTGGGTGTTGGTTTGATACCGTTTGGGGACAGCCAAGGAGGCATCTGCAGGCAACAAAGGTAGGTGTGTGCTTGTGTGTGTGTTTCCTATGCAGATCCTAAGCCCAGTGTCACATGCAAGTAGGAGGAGTAAGAAGGGTTCCTGGCAAATCCGGGTTATGGATTGCATTTAAAAAGGCCCCGTGGGAGTGCAATGGGCCCCTGTCTTGCTGCTTAGCAATAATGGTATGGGTTTAGGTTCTGCTGTGTGTACTGGTGGTTGACTGCCCCCCAGCCCAGAGTGTGCATGGAAAATTGTCTGGCAGCCTCCCTGACAGCAAGCAGTGATAGTGCCCATGAAGGGGACCTTGTTGGGCCCGCCCCTTTCACGGTTATCGCTTCTCGGCCTTTTGGCTAAGATCAAGTGTAGTATCTGTTCTTATCAGTTTTCATGCTGGTGGGGATGGGTGCTGCATGGAGGATGCAGGTGTACCAGGGCTTTCCGGGGCTGGTTCTGAGGAATCAGCTCGACGGCTGCCCCGATGTGACCTGTTCCCTCCGGGTCTCGCCATGAGGCTGAGAGGGTCTAGAGCCGAGGTACTTTTGTGCCTCGGGGATTGGTGACCCCGAGGTGCCGAAACTCACTGGGAGAATAGACTCACTGAGTTGAAGCACGGGCACCATAATCTCTTCACCTTGTGGCACTCACCTCTTGATTCCCGGCCTTCTGGCTAGGATCAGAGAAATTTTTATAGATCCGGCCGGATGTCCGGGCAGTATATCTGCACACATTCACTTATTTATTTCTTTTTTGTCTCACTGTGTCACTTTTTGCGTGTTGTGTGTTCACAGGATTTGTCAGGATGCGGTAGCCCTTCTGGGTGTCCCTCCTGGCGGTCTAGGGGAGGTGTGTGTGGCCATTAGGTTCCGCACCTCCCTGCAAACACCCCGGGTACTCCTGCTTTGGCAGGGTACCTACCGTAATCGGCTCTGCGGGCAGATACCTTGGCCAACGCCAAGGGGGATGCCGGGAGCATTTGTGGTCCCCTAGTAGCTTCGGCGAAAAGGGACATCGAACCTGGAACCTCGCAGGTACCTTTTGGTCCGGAGGCGAAGGGTAAGGTTTGTTGGGGGGCCTCTCTCCTATCGGAGAAGGGCTTGCGATAGACCGCATCCTTTGTGCACGTTTTTTTAGTGTAACACGTTTGCACTTTTTCTTGCACTTTCGGTGAATCGAAAGCACGTTCCTCGGCTTTAGATAAAAAAAAAAAAAAATCTGTTCTTATCAGTTTAATATCTGATACGTCCCCTATCTGGGGACCATATATTAAATGGATTTTTGAGAACGGGGGCCGATTTCGAAGCTTGCTTCCGTCGCCCTATGCATTGACCCGATATGGCAGTATCTTCGGGTACAGTGCACCACCCCCTTACAGGGTTAAAAAGAAAGATTCCTACTTTCATTGCTACCTGCTTGCTGGCTAGCCAGCTAGCCAGCCCTGTGGGCCTTGCTGCTGCTGCAGCCAAAAAACAAAAGGTGGTGCTGCTGCTGCTTCTGCTGCTTCTGCTTCTGCTTGTGTCTGGCCCCTGTTGGAGCGTCCAGGCACAGGACTTCTGCTGCTGCTGACTAAATGGCCTCCTTAATTGGATCATTTGAGTAGCCAGCACACCTGTGCAGGTAGGGCATGACATGATAGGCAGCTGCCTTGATAGCGGGTGGGTGCTGAATGTTCCTAATTGACAAAATAAGATTAATGCTTATGAAGAAATATAAAATCTCATCCCTTCCCCAATATCGCGCCACACCCCTACCCCTTAATTCCCTGGTTGAACGTGATGGACATATGTCTTTTTTCGACCGTACTAACTATGTAACTATGTAACATAACATGGGGGGGGGGGGGGGGGGTCTCCTGGCTGTTCACACAGGTGTGTCATTGCTGTACATTGACCATGCATTGCTTCTGTGGTATTGCAAAGGCAAAGACAAATGCTTCCAGCCATCCATTGCACTAATGGATTGGTCATCAGCTGGCTGTCTATGTCCCGCATCAATATAGACCAAAGTACAGAGGGTTAGGCTATGCTATTGTGCACCTACCTGATGCATCAGAAGGTGCGAGGCCCTTGCTAAATTCTGTGCACAGACTTTGAGATCTATGCTTTAGACTGTATCTAAACCTGCTCCAACATGGACTGACATTCTGGCCTACTTTCAGCCGATGCGACTTGTCTGTCGCTGAACAGTCGCTTTTTATGTATTCAGCACCTATGTATAATGTTGTAAAAATGCTCTAGAAGCTAAAGTCGCAGAAATGTCACACATATTTGGCCTGCAACTTTCTGTGCGACAAATTCAGACAGGAAAAATCAGTATAAATCCTTAGAAAATTATCCCCCAGTGTCTCCATCTGCTGGCGGTATTGAATAAGCATTGCTGCACTGATGGGGTATGCATTAGACGAAAAAAAAGAAGAAAAAGAAGAATAATACGCCCAGAAAAGAGGCGAAAAGGAGAAAAACGTAAAAAAACGTGAAAAAAAAGTAAGAGGAAGAGAAGGGAAAAAAAGGTGGAAATGGGTTTAAAAGTGATTTCGGCGGAGAAATATATATATATATATATATATATATATATATATATATATATATGCGCACACACACACATAGATATAAACGTATTCTCCGTTGAGATATTGCAGCCGCTGCTGTGTCCAGGCCCAGGAGCCTTAGCACTGTGCTGTGATGTCACTCAATACCACTGACATCACTAGGTGTAAACAACATCTCTCCTTTGCTGTGTATGTGACTATGGAGCTGTTTGGTGATGTCGTCTATTACGGCCTTCATAGAAGCAACAGGAGATTGTTGCATCCATCTTGAACCCTCAGAACTACAGTGCTATGATGTCACTCACTTCCACAGGCCTTGCAGAGTGTAAACAACAACAACCCAGCTTTGTTGTGTATGTAACCAAAGGGATTTGTGATGTCACCTAGAACCTTCACAGCAGCGACAGCTTTATGAGGAGCATCAGCACTGCTCTGCCTGAGCAGAACCATCACCGCCATAGGTTGTCAAATAACCCGGATTTAACCCACACAGGTAAGTCCAATGGGGTGCAGGCATGTCCTCTATGCTTACAGCTTCCCGTGGGTGTTGGTTTGATACCGTTTGGGGACAGCCAAGGAGGCATCTGCAGGCAACAAAGGTAGGTGTGTGCTTGTGTGTGTGTTTCCTATGCAGATCCTAAGCCCAGTGTCACATGCAAGTAGGAGGAGTAAGAAGGGTTCCTGGCAAATCCGGGTTATGGATTGCATTTAAAAAGGCCCCGTGGGAGTGCAATGGGCCCCTGTCTTGCTGCTTAGCAATAATGGTATGGGTTTAGGTTCTGCTGTGTGTACTGGTGGTTGACTGCCCCCCAGCCCAGAGTGTGCATGGAAAATTGTCTGGCAGCCTCCCTGACAGCAAGCAGTGATAGTGCCCATGAAGGGGACCTTGTTGGGCCCGCCCCTTTCACGGTTATCGCTTCTCGGCCTTTTGGCTAAGATCAAGTGTAGTATCTGTTCTTATCAGTTTAATATCTGATACGTCCCCTATCTGGGGACCATATATTAAATGGATTTTTGAGAACGGGGGCCGATTTCGAAGCTTGCTTCCGTCGCCCTATGCATTGACCCGATATGGCAGTATCTTCGGGTACAGTGCACCACCCCCTTACAGGGTTAAAAAGAAAGATTCCTACTTTCATTGCTACCTGCTTGCTGGCTAGCCAGCTAGCCAGCCCTGTGGGCCTTGCTGCTGCTGCAGCCAAAAAACAAAAGGTGGTGCTGCTGCTGCTTCTGCTGCTTCTGCTTCTGCTTGTGTCTGGCCCCTGTTGGAGCGTCCAGGCACAGGACTTCTGCTGCTGCTGACTAAATGGCCTCCTTAATTGGATCATTTGAGTAGCCAGCACACCTGTGCAGGTAGGGCATGACATGATAGGCAGCTGCCTTGATAGCGGGTGGGTGCTGAATGTTCCTAATTGACAAAATAAGATTAATGCTTATGAAGAAATATAAAATCTCATCCCTTCCCCAATATCGCGCCACACCCCTACCCCTTAATTCCCTGGTTGAACGTGATGGACATATGTCTTTTTTCGACCGTACTAACTATGTAACTATGTAACATAACATGGGGGGGTCTCCTGGCTGTTCACACAGGTGTGTCATTGCTGTACATTGACCATGCATTGCTTCTGTGGTATTGCAAAGGCAAAGACAAATGCTTCCAGCCATCCATTGCACTAATGGATTGGTCATCAGCTGGCTGTCTATGTCCCGCATCAATATAGACCAAAGTACAGAGGGTTAGGCTATGCTATTGTGCACCTACCTGATGCATCAGAAGGTGCGAGGCCCTTGCTAAATTCTGTGCACAGACTTTGAGATCTATGCTTTAGACTGTATCTAAACCTGCTCCAACATGGACTGACATTCTGGCCTACTTTCAGCCGATGCGACTTGTCTGTCGCTGAACAGTCGCTTTTTATGTATTCAGCACCTATGTATAATGTTGTAAAAATGCTCTAGAAGCTAAAGTCGCAGAAATGTCACACATATTTGGCCTGCAACTTTCTGTGCGACAAATTCAGACAGGAAAAATCAGTATAAATCCTTAGAAAATTATCCCCCAGTGTCTCCATCTGCTGGCGGTATTGAATAAGCATTGCTGCACTGATGGGGTATGCATTAGACGAAAAAAAAGAAGAAAAAGAAGAATAATACGCCCAGAAAAGAGGCGAAAAGGAGAAAAACGTAAAAAAACGTGAAAAAAAAGTAAGAGGAAGAGAAGGGAAAAAAAGGTGGAAATGGGTTTAAAAGTGATTTCGGCGGAGATATATATATATATATATATATATATATATATATATATATATATATATATGCGCACACACACACATAGATATAAACGTATTCTCCGTTGAGATATTGCAGCCGCTGCTGTGTCCAGGCCCAGGAGCCTTAGCACTGTGCTGTGATGTCACTCAATACCACTGACATCACTAGGTGTAAACAACATCTCTCCTTTGCTGTGTATGTGACTATGGAGCTGTTTGGTGATGTCGTCTATTACGGCCTTCATAGAAGCAACAGGAGATTGTTGCATCCATCTTGAACCCTCAGAACTACAGTGCTATGATGTCACTCACTTCCACAGGCCTTGCAGAGTGTAAACAACAACAACCCAGCTTTGTTGTGTATGTAACCAAAGGGATTTGTGATGTCACCTAGAACCTTCACAGCAGCGACAGCTTTATGAGGAGCATCAGCACTGCTCTGCCTGAGCAGAACCATCACCGCCATAGGTTGTCAAATAACCCGGATTTAACCCACACAGGTAAGTCCAATGGGGTGCAGGCATGTCCTCTATGCTTACAGCTTCCCGTGGGTGTTGGTTTGATACCGTTTGGGGACAGCCAAGGAGGCATCTGCAGGCAACAAAGGTAGGTGTGTGCTTGTGTGTGTGTTTCCTATGCAGATCCTAAGCCCAGTGTCACATGCAAGTAGGAGGAGTAAGAAGGGTTCCTGGCAAATCCGGGTTATGGATTGCATTTAAAAAGGCCCCGTGGGAGTGCAATGGGCCCCTGTCTTGCTGCTTAGCAATAATGGTATGGGTTTAGGTTCTGCTGTGTGTACTGGTGGTTGACTGCCCCCCAGCCCAGAGTGTGCATGGAAAATTGTCTGGCAGCCTCCCTGACAGCAAGCAGTGATAGTGCCCATGAAGGGGACCTTGTTGGGCCCGCCCCTTTCACGGTTATCGCTTCTCGGCCTTTTGGCTAAGATCAAGTGTAGTATCTGTTCTTATCAGTTTAATATCTGATACGTCCCCTATCTGGGGACCATATATTAAATGGATTTTTGAGAACGGGGGCCGATTTCGAAGCTTGCTTCCGTCGCCCTATGCATTGACCCGATATGGCAGTATCTTCGGGTACAGTGCACCACCCCCTTACAGGGTTAAAAAGAAAGATTCCTACTTTCATTGCTACCTGCTTGCTGGCTAGCCAGCTAGCCAGCCCTGTGGGCCTTGCTGCTGCTGCAGCCAAAAAACAAAAGGTGGTGCTGCTGCTGCTTCTGCTGCTTCTGCTTCTGCTTGTGTCTGGCCCCTGTTGGAGCGTCCAGGCACAGGACTTCTGCTGCTGCTGACTAAATGGCCTCCTTAATTGGATCATTTGAGTAGCCAGCACACCTGTGCAGGTAGGGCATGACATGATAGGCAGCTGCCTTGATAGCGGGTGGGTGCTGAATGTTCCTAATTGACAAAATAAGATTAATGCTTATGAAGAAATATAAAATCTCATCCCTTCCCCAATATCGCGCCACACCCCTACCCCTTAATTCCCTGGTTGAACGTGATGGACATATGTCTTTTTTCGACCGTACTAACTATGTAACTATGTAACATAACATGGGGGGGGGGGGGGGGGTCTCCTGGCTGTTCACACAGGTGTGTCATTGCTGTACATTGACCATGCATTGCTTCTGTGGTATTGCAAAGGCAAAGACAAATGCTTCCAGCCATCCATTGCACTAATGGATTGGTCATCAGCTGGCTGTCTATGTCCCGCATCAATATAGACCAAAGTACAGAGGGTTAGGCTATGCTATTGTGCACCTACCTGATGCATCAGAAGGTGCGAGGCCCTTGCTAAATTCTGTGCACAGACTTTGAGATCTATGCTTTAGACTGTATCTAAACCTGCTCCAACATGGACTGACATTCTGGCCTACTTTCAGCCGATGCGACTTGTCTGTCGCTGAACAGTCGCTTTTTATGTATTCAGCACCTATGTATAATGTTGTAAAAATGCTCTAGAAGCTAAAGTCGCAGAAATGTCACACATATTTGGCCTGCAACTTTCTGTGCGACAAATTCAGACAGGAAAAATCAGTATAAATCCTTAGAAAATTATCCCCCAGTGTCTCCATCTGCTGGCGGTATTGAATAAGCATTGCTGCACTGATGGGGTATGCATTAGACGAAAAAAAAGAAGAAAAAGAAGAATAATACGCCCAGAAAAGAGGCGAAAAGGAGAAAAACGTAAAAAAACGTGAAAAAAAAGTAAGAGGAAGAGAAGGGAAAAAAAGGTGGAAATGGGTTTAAAAGTGATTTCGGCGGAGAATATATATATATATATATATATATATATATATATATATATATATATATATATGCGCACACACACACATAGATATAAACGTATTCTCCGTTGAGATATTGCAGCCGCTGCTGTGTCCAGGCCCAGGAGCCTTAGCACTGTGCTGTGATGTCACTCAATACCACTGACATCACTAGGTGTAAACAACATCTCTCCTTTGCTGTGTATGTGACTATGGAGCTGTTTGGTGATGTCGTCTATTACGGCCTTCATAGAAGCAACAGGAGATTGTTGCATCCATCTTGAACCCTCAGAACTACAGTGCTATGATGTCACTCACTTCCACAGGCCTTGCAGAGTGTAAACAACAACAACCCAGCTTTGTTGTGTATGTAACCAAAGGGATTTGTGATGTCACCTAGAACCTTCACAGCAGCGACAGCTTTATGAGGAGCATCAGCACTGCTCTGCCTGAGCAGAACCATCACCGCCATAGGTTGTCAAATAACCCGGATTTAACCCACACAGGTAAGTCCAATGGGGTGCAGGCATGTCCTCTATGCTTACAGCTTCCCGTGGGTGTTGGTTTGATACCGTTTGGGGACAGCCAAGGAGGCATCTGCAGGCAACAAAGGTAGGTGTGTGCTTGTGTGTGTGTTTCCTATGCAGATCCTAAGCCCAGTGTCACATGCAAGTAGGAGGAGTAAGAAGGGTTCCTGGCAAATCCGGGTTATGGATTGCATTTAAAAAGGCCCCGTGGGAGTGCAATGGGCCCCTGTCTTGCTGCTTAGCAATAATGGTATGGGTTTAGGTTCTGCTGTGTGTACTGGTGGTTGACTGCCCCCCAGCCCAGAGTGTGCATGGAAAATTGTCTGGCAGCCTCCCTGACAGCAAGCAGTGATAGTGCCCATGAAGGGGACCTTGTTGGGCCCGCCCCTTTCACGGTTATCGCTTCTCGGCCTTTTGGCTAAGATCAAGTGTAGTATCTGTTCTTATCAGTTTAATATCTGATACGTCCCCTATCTGGGGACCATATATTAAATGGATTTTTGAGAACGGGGGCCGATTTCGAAGCTTGCTTCCGTCGCCCTATGCATTGACCCGATATGGCAGTATCTTCGGGTACAGTGCACCACCCCCTTACAGGGTTAAAAAGAAAGATTCCTACTTTCATTGCTACCTGCTTGCTGGCTAGCCAGCTAGCCAGCCCTGTGGGCCTTGCTGCTGCTGCAGCCAAAAAACAAAAGGTGGTGCTGCTGCTGCTTCTGCTTCTGCTTGTGTCTGGCCCCTGTTGGAGCGTCCAGGCACAGGACTTCTGCTGCTGCTGACTAAATGGCCTCCTTAATTGGATCATTTGAGTAGCCAGCACACCTGTGCAGGTAGGGCATGACATGATAGGCAGCTGCCTTGATAGCGGGTGGGTGCTGAATGTTCCTAATTGACAAAATAAGATTAATGCTTATGAAGAAATATAAAATCTCATCCCTTCCCCAATATCGCGCCACACCCCTACCCCTTAATTCCCTGGTTGAACGTGATGGACATATGTCTTTTTTCGACCGTACTAACTATGTAACTATGTAACATAACATGGGGGGGTCTCCTGGCTGTTCACACAGGTGTGTCATTGCTGTACATTGACCATGCATTGCTTCTGTGGTATTGCAAAGGCAAAGACAAATGCTTCCAGCCATCCATTGCACTAATGGATTGGTCATCAGCTGGCTGTCTATGTCCCGCATCAATATAGACCAAAGTACAGAGGGTTAGGCTATGCTATTGTGCACCTACCTGATGCATCAGAAGGTGCGAGGCCCTTGCTAAATTCTGTGCACAGACTTTGAGATCTATGCTTTAGACTGTATCTAAACCTGCTCCAACATGGACTGACATTCTGGCCTACTTTCAGCCGATGCGACTTGTCTGTCGCTGAACAGTCGCTTTTTATGTATTCAGCACCTATGTATAATGTTGTAAAAATGCTCTAGAAGCTAAAGTCGCAGAAATGTCACACATATTTGGCCTGCAACTTTCTGTGCGACAAATTCAGACAGGAAAAATCAGTATAAATCCTTAGAAAATTATCCCCCAGTGTCTCCATCTGCTGGCGGTATTGAATAAGCATTGCTGCACTGATGGGGTATGCATTAGACGAAAAAAAAGAAGAAAAAGAAGAATAATACGCCCAGAAAAGAGGCGAAAAGGAGAAAAACGTAAAAAAACGTGAAAAAAAAGTAAGAGGAAGAGAAGGGAAAAAAAGGTGGAAATGGGTTTAAAAGTGATTTCGGCGGAGAAATATATATATATATATATATATATATATATATATATATATATATATATATATATATATGCGCACACACACACATAGATATAAACGTATTCTCCGTTGAGATATTGCAGCCGCTGCTGTGTCCAGGCCCAGGAGCCTTAGCACTGTGCTGTGATGTCACTCAATACCACTGACATCACTAGGTGTAAACAACATCTCTCCTTTGCTGTGTATGTGACTATGGAGCTGTTTGGTGATGTCGTCTATTACGGCCTGAAGCAACAGGAGATTGTTGCATCCATCTTGAACCCTCAGAACTACAGTGCTATGATGTCACTCACTTCCACAGGCCTTGCAGAGTGTAAACAACAACAACCCAGCTTTGTTGTGTATGTAACCAAAGGGATTTGTGATGTCACCTAGAACCTTCACAGCAGCGACAGCTTTATGAGGAGCATCAGCACTGCTCTGCCTGAGCAGAACCATCACCGCCATAGGTTGTCAAATAACCCGGATTTAACCCACACAGGTAAGTCCAATGGGGTGCAGGCATGTCCTCTATGCTTACAGCTTCCCGTGGGTGTTGGTTTGATACCGTTTGGGGACAGCCAAGGAGGCATCTGCAGGCAACAAAGGTAGGTGTGTGCTTGTGTGTGTGTTTCCTATGCAGATCCTAAGCCCAGTGTCACATGCAAGTAGGAGGAGTAAGAAGGGTTCCTGGCAAATCCGGGTTATGGATTGCATTTAAAAAGGCCCCGTGGGAGTGCAATGGGCCCCTGTCTTGCTGCTTAGCAATAATGGTATGGGTTTAGGTTCTGCTGTGTGTACTGGTGGTTGACTGCCCCCCAGCCCAGAGTGTGCATGGAAAATTGTCTGGCAGCCTCCCTGACAGCAAGCAGTGATAGTGCCCATGAAGGGGACCTTGTTGGGCCCGCCCCTTTCACGGTTATCGCTTCTCGGCCTTTTGGCTAAGATCAAGTGTAGTATCTGTTCTTATCAGTTTAATATCTGATACGTCCCCTATCTGGGGACCATATATTAAATGGATTTTTGAGAACGGGGGCCGATTTCGAAGCTTGCTTCCGTCGCCCTATGCATTGACCCGATATGGCAGTATCTTCGGGTACAGTGCACCACCCCCTTACAGGGTTAAAAAGAAAGATTCCTACTTTCATTGCTACCTGCTTGCTGGCTAGCCAGCTAGCCAGCCCTGTGGGCCTTGCTGCTGCTGCAGCCAAAAAACAAAAGGTGGTGCTGCTGCTGCTTCTGCTGCTTCTGCTTCTGCTTGTGTCTGGCCCCTGTTGGAGCGTCCAGGCACAGGACTTCTGCTGCTGCTGACTAAATGGCCTCCTTAATTGGATCATTTGAGTAGCCAGCACACCTGTGCAGGTAGGGCATGACATGATAGGCAGCTGCCTTGATAGCGGGTGGGTGCTGAATGTTCCTAATTGACAAAATAAGATTAATGCTTATGAAGAAATATAAAATCTCATCCCTTCCCCAATATCGCGCCACACCCCTACCCCTTAATTCCCTGGTTGAACGTGATGGACATATGTCTTTTTTCGACCGTACTAACTATGTAACTATGTAACATAACATGGGGGGGTCTCCTGGCTGTTCACACAGGTGTGTCATTGCTGTACATTGACCATGCATTGCTTCTGTGGTATTGCAAAGGCAAAGACAAATGCTTCCAGCCATCCATTGCACTAATGGATTGGTCATCAGCTGGCTGTCTATGTCCCGCATCAATATAGACCAAAGTACAGAGGGTTAGGCTATGCTATTGTGCACCTACCTGATGCATCAGAAGGTGCGAGGCCCTTGCTAAATTCTGTGCACAGACTTTGAGATCTATGCTTTAGACTGTATCTAAACCTGCTCCAACATGGACTGACATTCTGGCCTACTTTCAGCCGATGCGACTTGTCTGTCGCTGAACAGTCGCTTTTTATGTATTCAGCACCTATGTATAATGTTGTAAAAATGCTCTAGAAGCTAAAGTCGCAGAAATGTCACACATATTTGGCCTGCAACTTTCTGTGCGACAAATTCAGACAGGAAAAATCAGTATAAATCCTTAGAAAATTATCCCCCAGTGTCTCCATCTGCTGGCGGTATTGAATAAGCATTGCTGCACTGATGGGGTATGCATTAGACGAAAAAAAAGAAGAAAAAGAAGAATAATACGCCCAGAAAAGAGGCGAAAAGGAGAAAAACGTAAAAAAACGTGAAAAAAAAGTAAGAGGAAGAGAAGGGAAAAAAAGGTGGAAATGGGTTTAAAAGTGATTTCGGCGGAGAAATATATATATATATATATATATATATATATATATATATATATATATGCGCACACACACACATAGATATAAACGTATTCTCCGTTGAGATATTGCAGCCGCTGCTGTGTCCAGGCCCAGGAGCCTTAGCACTGTGCTGTGATGTCACTCAATACCACTGACATCACTAGGTGTAAACAACATCTCTCCTTTGCTGTGTATGTGACTATGGAGCTGTTTGGTGATGTCGTCTATTACGGCCTTCATAGAAGCAACAGGAGATTGTTGCATCCATCTTGAACCCTCAGAACTACAGTGCTATGATGTCACTCACTTCCACAGGCCTTGCAGAGTGTAAACAACAACAACCCAGCTTTGTTGTGTATGTAACCAAAGGGATTTGTGATGTCACCTAGAACCTTCACAGCAGCGACAGCTTTATGAGGAGCATCAGCACTGCTCTGCCTGAGCAGAACCATCACCGCCATAGGTTGTCAAATAACCCGGATTTAACCCACACAGGTAAGTCCAATGGGGTGCAGGCATGTCCTCTATGCTTACAGCTTCCCGTGGGTGTTGGTTTGATACCGTTTGGGGACAGCCAAGGAGGCATCTGCAGGCAACAAAGGTAGGTGTGTGCTTGTGTGTGTGTTTCCTATGCAGATCCTAAGCCCAGTGTCACATGCAAGTAGGAGGAGTAAGAAGGGTTCCTGGCAAATCCGGGTTATGGATTGCATTTAAAAAGGCCCCGTGGGAGTGCAATGGGCCCCTGTCTTGCTGCTTAGCAATAATGGTATGGGTTTAGGTTCTGCTGTGTGTACTGGTGGTTGACTGCCCCCCAGCCCAGAGTGTGCATGGAAAATTGTCTGGCAGCCTCCCTGACAGCAAGCAGTGATAGTGCCCATGAAGGGGACCTTGTTGGGCCCGCCCCTTTCACGGTTATCGCTTCTCGGCCTTTTGGCTAAGATCAAGTGTAGTATCTGTTCTTATCAGTTTAATATCTGATACGTCCCCTATCTGGGGACCATATATTAAATGGATTTTTGAGAACGGGGGCCGATTTCGAAGCTTGCTTCCGTCGCCCTATGCATTGACCCGATATGGCAGTATCTTCGGGTACAGTGCACCACCCCCTTACAGGGTTAAAAAGAAAGATTCCTACTTTCATTGCTACCTGCTTGCTGGCTAGCCAGCTAGCCAGCCCTGTGGGCCTTGCTGCTGCTGCAGCCAAAAAACAAAAGGTGGTGCTGCTGCTGCTTCTGCTGCTTCTGCTTCTGCTTGTGTCTGGCCCCTGTTGGAGCGTCCAGGCACAGGACTTCTGCTGCTGCTGACTAAATGGCCTCCTTAATTGGATCATTTGAGTAGCCAGCACACCTGTGCAGGTAGGGCATGACATGATAGGCAGCTGCCTTGATAGCGGGTGGGTGCTGAATGTTCCTAATTGACAAAATAAGATTAATGCTTATGAAGAAATATAAAATCTCATCCCTTCCCCAATATCGCGCCACACCCCTACCCCTTAATTCCCTGGTTGAACGTGATGGACATATGTCTTTTTTCGACCGTACTAACTATGTAACTATGTAACATAACATGGGGGGGGGGGGGGGGGGGGGGTCTCCTGGCTGTTCACACAGGTGTGTCATTGCTGTACATTGACCATGCATTGCTTCTGTGGTATTGCAAAGGCAAAGACAAATGCTTCCAGCCATCCATTGCACTAATGGATTGGTCATCAGCTGGCTGTCTATGTCCCGCATCAATATAGACCAAAGTACAGAGGGTTAGGCTATGCTATTGTGCACCTACCTGATGCATCAGAAGGTGCGAGGCCCTTGCTAAATTCTGTGCACAGACTTTGAGATCTATGCTTTAGACTGTATCTAAACCTGCTCCAACATGGACTGACATTCTGGCCTACTTTCAGCCGATGCGACTTGTCTGTCGCTGAACAGTCGCTTTTTATGTATTCAGCACCTATGTATAATGTTGTAAAAATGCTCTAGAAGCTAAAGTCGCAGAAATGTCACACATATTTGGCCTGCAACTTTCTGTGCGACAAATTCAGACAGGAAAAATCAGTATAAATCCTTAGAAAATTATCCCCCAGTGTCTCCATCTGCTGGCGGTATTGAATAAGCATTGCTGCACTGATGGGGTATGCATTAGACGAAAAAAAAGAAGAAAAAGAAGAATAATACGCCCAGAAAAGAGGCGAAAAGGAGAAAAACGTAAAAAAACGTGAAAAAAAAGTAAGAGGAAGAGAAGGGAAAAAAAGGTGGAAATGGGTTTAAAAGTGATTTCGGCGGAGAAATATATATATATATATATATATATATATATATATATATATATATATGCGCACACACACACATAGATATAAACGTATTCTCCGTTGAGATATTGCAGCCGCTGCTGTGTCCAGGCCCAGGAGCCTTAGCACTGTGCTGTGATGTCACTCAATACCACTGACATCACTAGGTGTAAACAACATCTCTCCTTTGCTGTGTATGTGACTATGGAGCTGTTTGGTGATGTCGTCTATTACGGCCTTCATAGAAGCAACAGGAGATTGTTGCATCCATCTTGAACCCTCAGAACTACAGTGCTATGATGTCACTCACTTCCACAGGCCTTGCAGAGTGTAAACAACAACAACCCAGCTTTGTTGTGTATGTAACCAAAGGGATTTGTGATGTCACCTAGAACCTTCACAGCAGCGACAGCTTTATGAGGAGCATCAGCACTGCTCTGCCTGAGCAGAACCATCACCGCCATAGGTTGTCAAATAACCCGGATTTAACCCACACAGGTAAGTCCAATGGGGTGCAGGCATGTCCTCTATGCTTACAGCTTCCCGTGGGTGTTGGTTTGATACCGTTTGGGGACAGCCAAGGAGGCATCTGCAGGCAACAAAGGTAGGTGTGTGCTTGTGTGTGTGTTTCCTATGCAGATCCTAAGCCCAGTGTCACATGCAAGTAGGAGGAGTAAGAAGGGTTCCTGGCAAATCCGGGTTATGGATTGCATTTAAAAAGGCCCCGTGGGAGTGCAATGGGCCCCTGTCTTGCTGCTTAGCAATAATGGTATGGGTTTAGGTTCTGCTGTGTGTACTGGTGGTTGACTGCCCCCCAGCCCAGAGTGTGCATGGAAAATTGTCTGGCAGCCTCCCTGACAGCAAGCAGTGATAGTGCCCATGAAGGGGACCTTGTTGGGCCCGCCCCTTTCACGGTTATCGCTTCTCGGCCTTTTGGCTAAGATCAAGTGTAGTATCTGCATTTGGTCTGGTCGGAAGGTGTCTGTGGTACCCCGCTTCTCGGCCTTGGGGGATTGTCTCTCCTTACGGAGGGACTTCACCCCCTTGCTGCTATTGGGGAGCGGGCTTAGTCCACGGACAACGGGTTGCGATCCCCCTGTCTCTGGGACCTTGTGTCTCAGAAGGCATTTTCGGTACGTTGAGCGTTACCTGTAGCTTCGGAAGCACCTAGGGTACCCCCGACCTCTGCCTTGGGTAAGGGTTCCGCTTTTATAGCGGGATTCCGAGCCCCTGCTGCTATTGGGGAAGGGGCTTAGTCCCTGGGTGTGGAAGATGCCGTTCTCCTGGGCTTTCCCCTCTGGGGAAATGTCGATGCGAAATACCATCCGCATAGAGGTGTCGGAGAGCCATCGTCAGTTGAAGAACCTCCGCTTCATTGCGGAGGTGATTCTTCTTGACTACTTCCGCCTCAATAGGGAGGACATCCTGTGTCTAAATGACCAGGAAAGCCGTGGCCTGTATACCGTCACCTTCACGGCCACGGCGTGTTGCGATAACATCTATGCAACCTTGTCTGGTGCGGACCAGAGGGACGATCGACTCGACGGTCTTTCGTTCCAGTTCCTCTATGGTGAGGAACATATACCGTTGGTGGTGGCTATGCACAGCCCTCATGTGACCACGGAGGATATAGCCACTTTTCTTCGGCGATACTGCGAAGAGGTGCGATTCGCAAACAAAATCTTGAACTCCGTGCGGTTCTGGAACGGCAAGAGGAAGTTCTGGGTCAAGCTCCGTAAGGATCCCGGTGGTATTGGGGGTCTTTGCCATCCGCCCCCAAATTTTGCCATCGGGAGAGTTCGGGGCTTCCTGTTCTATCCTCAAATGCCTATGTATTGCCGAAATTGCTTGAGGTTTGGCCACACCCAGGAGACCTGCGGCGCGGAGCGTGTGATTCGCTGCAATAGGTGTGGCCAAGAAGGTCACATAGCCTCAAGATGTAGCCATACGATAAGGTGCAACCTCTGCGGAGAGGAAAAACACGATTTTAATTCCTGTCCCCATAAAGCAAAAACTACGATGGGTGGGTCAAGGCTGGGCCCACCCAAAGAGGGGACAGGACAAAAGACGTCCTTTTTTAAGATGCCCAAACCCCAGATGGCAGGTACTGATGGGTCCAGGCCCAAGACCTCTGGTGCTCCATCGGGGGGCCCACCGGTGGTAGTGCTAGGGGGAGGCCATGGGGATTCCACGAAGCCCGGGCGGGTGATCGAGTTTACTGCCCGGGAAATTGAAAGACGTCGATCGACTTCCTACCTGGCTCAAGAGCCCGCCGAAACTTCTGAAGGGGGCTCACCTGTGGCGGGTGGCAGCCGACGGGCCTCGGTGGGGGCAAAAGTGGACCCAAAATTGCAGCATAAGCCAGGTACTGGCTTGGCCCAGGGTCGCCCTGCTCCGGACGAAGAGGCCCCGGTGAAAGCCCGCCGGAAGGGGAGCCAGGTGGCCAGGTCTGAGCCCGGTCCTGTTACTCCGCCTATACAGGACAGGGCCAAGAAGACAAGTGGCGCCAAACCAGGGTTTGCTGCCCCGCCAGCAGTGGACCCGGTGGGTAAAACTGGCCATCGTCGATCGATGGGGAAGTTGGAGCAACAGTCCTCAGCAACGCTTGCTGGGGAACAAGCGATGAAAACTTCCCAAGGTAGCGGCAAAGGTTCCGGAAAAGAGGCCTCACAGGCCCCTGTGCAGCAGTTCCAGTCGTCAAATGATGAAAGAAGACGCAGATCCATCAGCCGGGGGCCAGAGATTACATCGAGTGAGAGCAACACAGAGGATATGGACAGCAGTGTGACATTTAAAAGACAAAGAGAAGAAGAAGAGGAAGACATTCAAAGGAAAGCGGCGTGCCGTAGTTCGGACGAGAGCGAGCTCAGGGTCGGGGCATCATCGATCTCAAGCTCCGACCCTCAGAACATCAAGGAGCTGATGACCCCGCAGGCGGGGGATGACGGTACGCAGCTTATTATTGACTTTGATTCTCCAAGCACGGACTCTCCATAAACTATGCCTATCCCTGTAAAAATTGCCTCACTCAATGTGAGGTCCTTAAAGAGCCCTGATCGCAGGGCTGCTTTATTTTCTTATCTAGAGACATGTGACTTTGACCTTTGCCTGCTACAAGAATGTGGAATCCCTAGTAAAATGGACTATAAAGACTTAAAAGAAGACTGGAAGCTGGGCCCATCCATATGGTCCGGTGCAAATGACTGTCGTTCTGTGGGTGTTGGGCTGCTCTGCCGAGGCCAGTCCTTTTCTATTCATACAGTAACTGAGATTGTGCCTGGCAGAGCTCTTTTAATTCATCTATATTTTAATGGACTTTTAATTCGTGTTTTAAATGTGTATGCCCCTCCTGATAAACAGGAGCGGGCAGAACTATTTGAAATTTTACCACTGTTTTGTGTTGGGTCTTCCCCCCTGCTGGTGGGAGGTGATTTTAACTGCATACGTGATGGGGAACACCGGCAGGGTGGGGATATTAATCGTAAAGACCGCACTTCTTACCTGCTTAAAAATTTTATTGATGATTTTAATTTGAAAGATTGCTGGAAGGATCTCTTGCCGGAGGACCCGGGCGCCACATGGTCCAATGGAAGAGTGAGCTCCAGAATCGATTTTATTTTTTCCTCTAGAGCTTTTAAACCCCTGAAATGCACGCTCGAGCAGAATATCTTCTCTGATCATAAGCTCCTCTTGGTGGGCCTGGAGCTAGAGGGGGAGCAAAAAGCAAAAAGGGGCCTCTGGAGATTAAACACCACACTCCTAGAGGACCCTGAGATAAAAGAGGAGTTTGTGCGGACCTACCAATGCTGGCAATCACAAAGAAAACCCCACGAGCCTATGCTGCACTGGTGGGAGGGCACCAAATCTAAAATCAGATTTTTTTTTATCAAAGCAGGTAAGAAGAAGGCAAAAATGGAAAAACAGTGGTTTTATGTTCTTAACATGCGTTTAAATGTACTTTTTAAATTGAAAGAAGCTGGTATGGATGTAGAAAATGATATTTTAAACCTTAAAACTGAAATAAAACATGCCATAGAAAAGAAAGGGAAACAAATCATTTTTAACTCACATGTGCAGCACCTGGAGGAGGGCGAGAAATGTTCCCGTTTCTTTTTTAAAAAAGTGATGAATAGGAGGGATATCATCCAAAACCTTGAGGGTGAATCCACTCCAAAAGGCATGTTAGATGCAGTTTTTAACTTCTACCAGCTTCTTTTTAATAAGAAAGATCTTAATCCATCCTTTTTAGAACATGTTCTTAATTCCCTTGATTTTAAGCTAGATGTTTTAGACCAGGAGGTTTTATCCCGTGATCTTAACTTAGATGAACTTTTATTTGTTTTTAAAAGTTTTTCTAGTGGGAAGGCCCCTGGGGAAGATGGTTTACCCATCGAATTTTATTTAGCTTTTTGGGATATTTTAAAGGATGATATGGTTTTATTGTATAAAGAAACTTTTATTGTTAATGAACTTCCCCCTTCCTGGAGGAGGGGGATTGTATCATTACTTTTTAAAAAGGGTGAAAAGGATATGCTAAAAAATTGGCGCCCCATCACACTTTTAAATGTCGATTATAAAGTTTTAGCCAAGTTATTAGCTGTCCGTTTTAAACCTTTTATTCATAAATTAATTCACCCAAATCAGGTTTGTGGGGTACCTGGAAGGTCTATAGCTGAATCCCTAAATATTTTAAGAGATGTTTTATGGTATTTTAAGGATAGAAATCAAACTTTAGCAATTTTATCCTTAGACTTTGAAAAAGCCTTTGATAGGGTCTCCCATGAATACCTGTTTTTAGTTCTTAAAAAGATGGCAGTGCCTGAAACGATTTTAAGCCGAATCATGCTTTTATACCGATCCTGTTTTAGTCAAGTCTCTGTTAATGGCTTTTTAACCAGCGGTGTTCCTCTTTTATCAGGTGTCAAACAGGGCTGCCCCCTGTCCCCACTCCTTTTTATTTGCGCAATCGAACCACTGATGGCCCTCCTCAGAAAAGACCGGGTAGTAAGAGGCGTACCGATACCTGGTGGAGGAGGGACCCATCTAAAGGTGTTGGGGTACATGGATGATGTCACCATACTGTGCCCGGACTCTCCATCCATGAGGGGGGCATTGAGGAACACCAGCTATTTCTGCGAGGTCTCTGGTTTTAAGCTAAACACAGATAAATGTGACTGTTTTTATATTGGCTCCTGGGATTCATCCATCACCCCAGGAGTCACAATGCAACAGGATCAAATTAAAGTTTTAGGTATTGTTTTTAACCAGGTCAATGATGGGAGCCCTAACTGGGATTCAGCTATAGCTAAGATGGAGAAGAAGATTTTAATGTGGAATCTTAGAAACCTTACCATGGAGGGGAAGATTTTAATAATAAAGATGGTTTTACTCCCTATTATGCTATACATTGCCATGGTATTTCCTCCATCTATTTTATACATTAAAAAAGTAACTAGAATTGTTTTTACTTTTTTATGGGGTTCAAAAATGGAGAAATTAAAGCGTGATTTTATGTACAAAAGTAAAGATAATGGCGGGAAAGATGTTCCTAACCTTTTTACTTTCTTTTACATAAAGTATTTCTGTTTCTGTTTTAAAATTATTAAATCCGATGGCATTTTTAGCTGCTTTTTATGGTACGCTGCGGGCATGGTTTTTAAAAGATGGTTGCGCATCCCTCTGAACGCTCCGGTGCTTCTGTGTCCCCCAAAACATTATGTGGTGTTGGAAAAGACAGTCAGGCTCCTAGGTCTCCAAGATTTGGAGCCTGACATACTGGGGGACCAGAGAAAGGTATCAAAGGTCCTCAGGCGGAGTGAGGTTACCCTGGCAGTGTCCAATTTCACACAGGCAAGATCCAAAAAGGTATGGCGGAACGTGTACGGGAAGTTTCTGGCGAATGTACACAGGGATCTTGCCTGGGCAATCGTCCACCAGTGCCTCCCTACTCGTGAGTTCCAGCACAGGCGAGGGCTGGTGGCGAGAGCCAAGTGCCCGAGAGATGGCTGCGGAGTGGACGAAACGGTGCTGCACATATTTTGGAACTGCCCTTTTGCACGGGAGCTTTGGAGGAAGGTAGGCCCACTTTTGAAGTGGGCCTGCGGCCTAAAAGATTTTAATCACGAATGTGTCTTTTACGGTCTTTTTAACTGCCCCAATTTTAAACAGCAGATGATCTGCTGGATGATTATTAATTGTTTTAAAAATGCCATCTGGAAAGTTAGGAACATCTTACTTTTTAAACATGATTTTATTGATGTTAAAAACTGTATAAAGCTGGCCCTGAGTGAGATGTACATCTATTACCTAAGAGACAAGAAACAGTTGGGGGCCAGCGAGGCAGCATCCATGTGGTGTCTGCCTCTATGGAACGAAATAACAGTATAATCAGTTTTTATGACATTTGTATAATGTTTTATCCTGCCATTTTTATTTTTTCTCCTTTTATTACTGGTTTTATTATTTGTATTTTAAAACTTTTGTGAACCTTTTATTATTTTGCATTTTAAATTTTGTATGGTTTCTTATTTATTCAATAAAATTTTGTTGAAACCTTATCTGTTCTTATCAGTTTAATATCTGATACGTCCCCTATCTGGGGACCATATATTAAATGGATTTTTGAGAACGGGGGCCGATTTCGAAGCTTGCTTCCGTCGCCCTATGCATTGACCCGATATGGCAGTATCTTCGGGTACAGTGCACCACCCCCTTACAGGGTTAAAAAGAAAGATTCCTACTTTCATTGCTACCTGCTTGCTGGCTAGCCAGCTAGCCAGCCCTGTGGGCCTTGCTGCTGCTGCAGCCAAAAAACAAAAGGTGGTGCTGCTGCTGCTTCTGCTGCTTCTGCTTCTGCTTGTGTCTGGCCCCTGTTGGAGCGTCCAGGCACAGGACTTCTGCTGCTGCTGACTAAATGGCCTCCTTAATTGGATCATTTGAGTAGCCAGCACACCTGTGCAGGTAGGGCATGACATGATAGGCAGCTGCCTTGATAGCGGGTGGGTGCTGAATGTTCCTAATTGACAAAATAAGATTAATGCTTATGAAGAAATATAAAATCTCATCCCTTCCCCAATATCGCGCCACACCCCTACCCCTTAATTCCCTGGTTGAACGTGATGGACATATGTCTTTTTTCGACCGTACTAACTATGTAACTATGTAACATAACATGGGGGGGGGGGGGGGGTCTCCTGGCTGTTCACACAGGTGTGTCATTGCTGTACATTGACCATGCATTGCTTCTGTGGTATTGCAAAGGCAAAGACAAATGCTTCCAGCCATCCATTGCACTAATGGATTGGTCATCAGCTGGCTGTCTATGTCCCGCATCAATATAGACCAAAGTACAGAGGGTTAGGCTATGCTATTGTGCACCTACCTGATGCATCAGAAGGTGCGAGGCCCTTGCTAAATTCTGTGCACAGACTTTGAGATCTATGCTTTAGACTGTATCTAAACCTGCTCCAACATGGACTGACATTCTGGCCTACTTTCAGCCGATGCGACTTGTCTGTCGCTGAACAGTCGCTTTTTATGTATTCAGCACCTATGTATAATGTTGTAAAAATGCTCTAGAAGCTAAAGTCGCAGAAATGTCACACATATTTGGCCTGCAACTTTCTGTGCGACAAATTCAGACAGGAAAAATCAGTATAAATCCTTAGAAAATTATCCCCCAGTGTCTCCATCTGCTGGCGGTATTGAATAAGCATTGCTGCACTGATGGGGTATGCATTAGACGAAAAAAAAGAAGAAAAAGAAGAATAATACGCCCAGAAAAGAGGCGAAAAGGAGAAAAACGTAAAAAAACGTGAAAAAAAAGTAAGAGGAAGAGAAGGGAAAAAAAGGTGGAAATGGGTTTAAAAGTGATTTCGGCGGAGAAATATATATATATATATATATATATATATATATATATATATATATACGCGCACACACACACATAGATATAAACGTATTCTCCGTTGAGATATTGCAGCCGCTGCTGTGTCCAGGCCCAGGAGCCTTAGCACTGTGCTGTGATGTCACTCAATACCACTGACATCACTAGGTGTAAACAACATCTCTCCTTTGCTGTGTATGTGACTATGGAGCTGTTTGGTGATGTCGTCTATTACGGCCTTCATAGAAGCAACAGGAGATTGTTGCATCCATCTTGAACCCTCAGAACTACAGTGCTATGATGTCACTCACTTCCACAGGCCTTGCAGAGTGTAAACAACAACAACCCAGCTTTGTTGTGTATGTAACCAAAGGGATTTGTGATGTCACCTAGAACCTTCACAGCAGCGACAGCTTTATGAGGAGCATCAGCACTGCTCTGCCTGAGCAGAACCATCACCGCCATAGGTTGTCAAATAACCCGGATTTAACCCACACAGGTAAGTCCAATGGGGTGCAGGCATGTCCTCTATGCTTACAGCTTCCCGTGGGTGTTGGTTTGATACCGTTTGGGGACAGCCAAGGAGGCATCTGCAGGCAACAAAGGTAGGTGTGTGCTTGTGTGTGTGTTTCCTATGCAGATCCTAAGCCCAGTGTCACATGCAAGTAGGAGGAGTAAGAAGGGTTCCTGGCAAATCCGGGTTATGGATTGCATTTAAAAAGGCCCCGTGGGAGTGCAATGGGCCCCTGTCTTGCTGCTTAGCAATAATGGTATGGGTTTAGGTTCTGCTGTGTGTACTGGTGGTTGACTGCCCCCCAGCCCAGAGTGTGCATGGAAAATTGTCTGGCAGCCTCCCTGACAGCAAGCAGTGATAGTGCCCATGAAGGGGACCTTGTTGGGCCCGCCCCTTTCACGGTTATCGCTTCTCGGCCTTTTGGCTAAGATCAAGTGTAGTATCTGTTCTTATCAGTTTAATATCTGATACGTCCCCTATCTGGGGACCATATATTAAATGGATTTTTGAGAACGGGGGCCGATTTCGAAGCTTGCTTCCGTCGCCCTATGCATTGACCCGATATGGCAGTATCTTCGGGTACAGTGCACCACCCCCTTACAGGGTTAAAAAGAAAGATTCCTACTTTCATTGCTACCTGCTTGCTGGCTAGCCAGCTAGCCAGCCCTGTGGGCCTTGCTGCTGCTGCAGCCAAAAAACAAAAGGTGGTGCTGCTGCTGCTTCTGCTTCTGCTTGTGTCTGGCCCCTGTTGGAGCGTCCAGGCACAGGACTTCTGCTGCTGCTGACTAAATGGCCTCCTTAATTGGATCATTTGAGTAGCCAGCACACCTGTGCAGGTAGGGCATGACATGATAGGCAGCTGCCTTGATAGCGGGTGGGTGCTGAATGTTCCTAATTGACAAAATAAGATTAATGCTTATGAAGAAATATAAAATCTCATCCCTTCCCCAATATCGCGCCACACCCCTACCCCTTAATTCCCTGGTTGAACGTGATGGACATATGTCTTTTTTCGACCGTACTAACTATGTAACTATGTAACATAACATGGGGGGGGGGGGGGGGGTCTCCTGGCTGTTCACACAGGTGTGTCATTGCTGTACATTGACCATGCATTGCTTCTGTGGTATTGCAAAGGCAAAGACAAATGCTTCCAGCCATCCATTGCACTAATGGATTGGTCATCAGCTGGCTGTCTATGTCCCGCATCAATATAGACCAAAGTACAGAGGGTTAGGCTATGCTATTGTGCACCTACCTGATGCATCAGAAGGTGCGAGGCCCTTGCTAAATTCTGTGCACAGACTTTGAGATCTATGCTTTAGACTGTATCTAAACCTGCTCCAACATGGACTGACATTCTGGCCTACTTTCAGCCGATGCGACTTGTCTGTCGCTGAACAGTCGCTTTTTATGTATTCAGCACCTATGTATAATGTTGTAAAAATGCTCTAGAAGCTAAAGTCGCAGAAATGTCACACATATTTGGCCTGCAACTTTCTGTGCGACAAATTCAGACAGGAAAAATCAGTATAAATCCTTAGAAAATTATCCCCCAGTGTCTCCATCTGCTGGCGGTATTGAATAAGCATTGCTGCACTGATGGGGTATGCATTAGACGAAAAAAAAGAAGAAAAAGAAGAATAATACGCCCAGAAAAGAGGCGAAAAGGAGAAAAACGTAAAAAAACGTGAAAAAAAAGTAAGAGGAAGAGAAGGGAAAAAAAGGTGGAAATGGGTTTAAAAGTGATTTCGGCGGAGAAATATATATATATATATATATATATATATATATATATATATATATATGCGCACACACACACATAGATATAAACGTATTCTCCGTTGAGATATTGCAGCCGCTGCTGTGTCCAGGCCCAGGAGCCTTAGCACTGTGCTGTGATGTCACTCAATACCACTGACATCACTAGGTGTAAACAACATCTCTCCTTTGCTGTGTATGTGACTATGGAGCTGTTTGGTGATGTCGTCTATTACGGCCTTCATAGAAGCAACAGGAGATTGTTGCATCCATCTTGAACCCTCAGAACTACAGTGCTATGATGTCACTCACTTCCACAGGCCTTGCAGAGTGTAAACAACAACAACCCAGCTTTGTTGTGTATGTAACCAAAGGGATTTGTGATGTCACCTAGAACCTTCACAGCAGCGACAGCTTTATGAGGAGCATCAGCACTGCTCTGCCTGAGCAGAACCATCACCGCCATAGGTTGTCAAATAACCCGGATTTAACCCACACAGGTAAGTCCAATGGGGTGCAGGCATGTCCTCTATGCTTACAGCTTCCCGTGGGTGTTGGTTTGATACCGTTTGGGGACAGCCAAGGAGGCATCTGCAGGCAACAAAGGTAGGTGTGTGCTTGTGTGTGTGTTTCCTATGCAGATCCTAAGCCCAGTGTCACATGCAAGTAGGAGGAGTAAGAAGGGTTCCTGGCAAATCCGGGTTATGGATTGCATTTAAAAAGGCCCCGTGGGAGTGCAATGGGCCCCTGTCTTGCTGCTTAGCAATAATGGTATGGGTTTAGGTTCTGCTGTGTGTACTGGTGGTTGACTGCCCCCCAGCCCAGAGTGTGCATGGAAAATTGTCTGGCAGCCTCCCTGACAGCAAGCAGTGATAGTGCCCATGAAGGGGACCTTGTTGGGCCCGCCCCTTTCACGGTTATCGCTTCTCGGCCTTTTGGCTAAGATCAAGTGTAGTATCTGTTCTTATCAGTTTAATATCTGATACGTCCCCTATCTGGGGACCATATATTAAATGGATTTTTGAGAACGGGGGCCGATTTCGAAGCTTGCTTCCGTCGCCCTATGCATTGACCCGATATGGCAGTATCTTCGGGTACAGTGCACCACCCCCTTACAGGGTTAAAAAGAAAGATTCCTACTTTCATTGCTACCTGCTTGCTGGCTAGCCAGCTAGCCAGCCCTGTGGGCCTTGCTGCTGCTGCAGCCAAAAAACAAAAGGTGGTGCTGCTGCTGCTTGCTTCTGCTGCTTCTGCTTCTGCTTGTGTCTGGCCCCTGTTGGAGCGTCCAGGCACAGGACTTCTGCTGCTGCTGACTAAATGGCCTCCTTAATTGGATCATTTGAGTAGCCAGCACACCTGTGCAGGTAGGGCATGACATGATAGGCAGCTGCCTTGATAGCGGGTGGGTGCTGAATGTTCCTAATTGACAAAATAAGATTAATGCTTATGAAGAAATATAAAATCTCATCCCTTCCCCAATATCGCGCCACACCCCTACCCCTTAATTCCCTGGTTGAACGTGATGGACATATGTCTTTTTTCGACCGTACTAACTATGTAACTATGTAACATAACATGGGGGGGGGGGGGGGTCTCCTGGCTGTTCACACAGGTGTGTCATTGCTGTACATTGACCATGCATTGCTTCTGTGGTATTGCAAAGGCAAAGACAAATGCTTCCAGCCATCCATTGCACTAATGGATTGGTCATCAGCTGGCTGTCTATGTCCCGCATCAATATAGACCAAAGTACAGAGGGTTAGGCTATGCTATTGTGCACCTACCTGATGCATCAGAAGGTGCGAGGCCCTTGCTAAATTCTGTGCACAGACTTTGAGATCTATGCTTTAGACTGTATCTAAACCTGCTCCAACATGGACTGACATTCTGGCCTACTTTCAGCCGATGCGACTTGTCTGTCGCTGAACAGTCGCTTTTTATGTATTCAGCACCTATGTATAATGTTGTAAAAATGCTCTAGAAGCTAAAGTCGCAGAAATGTCACACATATTTGGCCTGCAACTTTCTGTGCGACAAATTCAGACAGGAAAAATCAGTATAAATCCTTAGAAAATTATCCCCCAGTGTCTCCATCTGCTGGCGGTATTGAATAAGCATTGCTGCACTGATGGGGTATGCATTAGACGAAAAAAAAGAAGAAAAAGAAGAATAATACGCCCAGAAAAGAGGCGAAAAGGAGAAAAACGTAAAAAAACGTGAAAAAAAAGTAAGAGGAAGAGAAGGGAAAAAAAGGTGGAAATGGGTTTAAAAGTGATTTCGGCGGAGAAATATATATATATATATATATATATATATATGCGCACACACACACATAGATATAAACGTATTCTCCGTTGAGATATTGCAGCCGCTGCTGTGTCCAGGCCCAGGAGCCTTAGCACTGTGCTGTGATGTCACTCAATACCACTGACATCACTAGGTGTAAACAACATCTCTCCTTTGCTGTGTATGTGACTATGGAGCTGTTTGGTGATGTCGTCTATTACGGCCTTCATAGAAGCAACAGGAGATTGTTGCATCCATCTTGAACCCTCAGAACTACAGTGCTATGATGTCACTCACTTCCACAGGCCTTGCAGAGTGTAAACAACAACAACCCAGCTTTGTTGTGTATGTAACCAAAGGGATTTGTGATGTCACCTAGAACCTTCACAGCAGCGACAGCTTTATGAGGAGCATCAGCACTGCTCTGCCTGAGCAGAACCATCACCGCCATAGGTTGTCAAATAACCCGGATTTAACCCACACAGGTAAGTCCAATGGGGTGCAGGCATGTCCTCTATGCTTACAGCTTCCCGTGGGTGTTGGTTTGATACCGTTTGGGGACAGCCAAGGAGGCATCTGCAGGCAACAAAGGTAGGTGTGTGCTTGTGTGTGTGTTTCCTATGCAGATCCTAAGCCCAGTGTCACATGCAAGTAGGAGGAGTAAGAAGGGTTCCTGGCAAATCCGGGTTATGGATTGCATTTAAAAAGGCCCCGTGGGAGTGCAATGGGCCCCTGTCTTGCTGCTTAGCAATAATGGTATGGGTTTAGGTTCTGCTGTGTGTACTGGTGGTTGACTGCCCCCCAGCCCAGAGTGTGCATGGAAAATTGTCTGGCAGCCTCCCTGACAGCAAGCAGTGATAGTGCCCATGAAGGGGACCTTGTTGGGCCCGCCCCTTTCACGGTTATCGCTTCTCGGCCTTTTGGCTAAGATCAAGTGTAGTATCTGTTCTTATCAGTTTAATATCTGATACGTCCCCTATCTGGGGACCATATATTAAATGGATTTTTGAGAACGGGGGCCGATTTCGAAGCTTGCTTCCGTCGCCCTATGCATTGACCCGATATGGCAGTATCTTCGGGTACAGTGCACCACCCCCTTACAGGGTTAAAAAGAAAGATTCCTACTTTCATTGCTACCTGCTTGCTGGCTAGCCAGCTAGCCAGCCCTGTGGGCCTTGCTGCTGCTGCAGCCAAAAAACAAAAGGTGGTGCTGCTGCTGCTTCTGCTGCTTCTGCTTCTGCTTGTGTCTGGCCCCTGTTGGAGCGTCCAGGCACAGGACTTCTGCTGCTGCTGACTAAATGGCCTCCTTAATTGGATCATTTGAGTAGCCAGCACACCTGTGCAGGTAGGGCATGACATGATAGGCAGCTGCCTTGATAGCGGGTGGGTGCTGAATGTTCCTAATTGACAAAATAAGATTAATGCTTATGAAGAAATATAAAATCTCATCCCTTCCCCAATATCGCGCCACACCCCTACCCCTTAATTCCCTGGTTGAACGTGATGGACATATGTCTTTTTTCGACCGTACTAACTATGTAACTATGTAACATAACATGGGGGGGGGGGGGGTCTCCTGGCTGTTCACACAGGTGTGTCATTGCTGTACATTGACCATGCATTGCTTCTGTGGTATTGCAAAGGCAAAGACAAATGCTTCCAGCCATCCATTGCACTAATGGATTGGTCATCAGCTGGCTGTCTATGTCCCGCATCAATATAGACCAAAGTACAGAGGGTTAGGCTATGCTATTGTGCACCTACCTGATGCATCAGAAGGTGCGAGGCCCTTGCTAAATTCTGTGCACAGACTTTGAGATCTATGCTTTAGACTGTATCTAAACCTGCTCCAACATGGACTGACATTCTGGCCTACTTTCAGCCGATGCGACTTGTCTGTCGCTGAACAGTCGCTTTTTATGTATTCAGCACCTATGTATAATGTTGTAAAAATGCTCTAGAAGCTAAAGTCGCAGAAATGTCACACATATTTGGCCTGCAACTTTCTGTGCGACAAATTCAGACAGGAAAAATCAGTATAAATCCTTAGAAAATTATCCCCCAGTGTCTCCATCTGCTGGCGGTATTGAATAAGCATTGCTGCACTGATGGGGTATGCATTAGACGAAAAAAAAGAAGAAAAAGAAGAAGAATACGCCCAGAAAAGAGGCGAAAAGGAGAAAAACGTAAAAAAACGTGAAAAAAAAGTAAGAGGAAGAGAAGGGAAAAAAAGGTGGAAATGGGTTTAAAAGTGATTTCGGCGGAGAAATATATATATATATATATATATATATATATATATATATATATATGCGCACACACACACATAGATATAAACGTATTCTCCGTTGAGATATTGCAGCCGCTGCTGTGTCCAGGCCCAGGAGCCTTAGCACTGTGCTGTGATGTCACTCAATACCACTGACATCACTAGGTGTAAACAACATCTCTCCTTTGCTGTGTATGTGACTATGGAGCTGTTTGGTGATGTCGTCTATTACGGCCTTCATAGAAGCAACAGGAGATTGTTGCATCCATCTTGAACCCTCAGAACTACAGTGCTATGATGTCACTCACTTCCACAGGCCTTGCAGAGTGTAAACAACAACAACCCAGCTTTGTTGTGTATGTAACCAAAGGGATTTGTGATGTCACCTAGAACCTTCACAGCAGCGACAGCTTTATGAGGAGCATCAGCACTGCTCTGCCTGAGCAGAACCATCACCGCCATAGGTTGTCAAATAACCCGGATTTAACCCACACAGGTAAGTCCAATGGGGTGCAGGCATGTCCTCTATGCTTACAGCTTCCCGTGGGTGTTGGTTTGATACCGTTTGGGGACAGCCAAGGAGGCATCTGCAGGCAACAAAGGTAGGTGTGTGCTTGTGTGTGTGTTTCCTATGCAGATCCTAAGCCCAGTGTCACATGCAAGTAGGAGGAGTAAGAAGGGTTCCTGGCAAATCCGGGTTATGGATTGCATTTAAAAAGGCCCCGTGGGAGTGCAATGGGCCCCTGTCTTGCTGCTTAGCAATAATGGTATGGGTTTAGGTTCTGCTGTGTGTACTGGTGGTTGACTGCCCCCCAGCCCAGAGTGTGCATGGAAAATTGTCTGGCAGCCTCCCTGACAGCAAGCAGTGATAGTGCCCATGAAGGGGACCTTGTTGGGCCCGCCCCTTTCACGGTTATCGCTTCTCGGCCTTTTGGCTAAGATCAAGTGTAGTATCTGTTCTTATCAGTTTAATATCTGATACGTCCCCTATCTGGGGACCATATATTAAATGGATTTTTGAGAACGGGGGCCGATTTCGAAGCTTGCTTCCGTCGCCCTATGCATTGACCCGATATGGCAGTATCTTCGGGTACAGTGCACCACCCCCTTACAGGGTTAAAAAGAAAGATTCCTACTTTCATTGCTACCTGCTTGCTGGCTAGCCAGCTAGCCAGCCCTGTGGGCCTTGCTGCTGCTGCAGCCAAAAAACAAAAGGTGGTGCTGCTGCTGCTTCTGCTGCTTCTGCTTCTGCTTGTGTCTGGCCCCTGTTGGAGCGTCCAGGCACAGGACTTCTGCTGCTGCTGACTAAATGGCCTCCTTAATTGGATCATTTGAGTAGCCAGCACACCTGTGCAGGTAGGGCATGACATGATAGGCAGCTGCCTTGATAGCGGGTGGGTGCTGAATGTTCCTAATTGACAAAATAAGATTAATGCTTATGAAGAAATATAAAATCTCATCCCTTCCCCAATATCGCGCCACACCCCTACCCCTTAATTCCCTGGTTGAACGTGATGGACATATGTCTTTTTTCGACCGTACTAACTATGTAACTATGTAACATAACATGGGGGGGGGGGGGTCTCCTGGCTGTTCACACAGGTGTGTCATTGCTGTACATTGACCATGCATTGCTTCTGTGGTATTGAAAAGGCAAAGACAAATGCTTCCAGCCATCCATTGCACTAATGGATTGGTCATCAGCTGGCTGTCTATGTCCCGCATCAATATAGACCAAAGTACAGAGGGTTAGGCTATGCTATTGTGCACCTACCTGATGCATCAGAAGGTGCGAGGCCCTTGCTAAATTCTGTGCACAGACTTTGAGATCTATGCTTTAGACTGTATCTAAACCTGCTCCAACATGGACTGACATTCTGGCCTACTTTCAGCCGATGCGACTTGTCTGTCGCTGAACAGTCGCTTTTTATGTATTCAGCACCTATGTATAATGTTGTAAAAATGCTCTAGAAGCTAAAGTCGCAGAAATGTCACACATATTTGGCCTGCAACTTTCTGTGCGACAAATTCAGACAGGAAAAATCAGTATAAATCCTTAGAAAATTATCCCCCAGTGTCTCCATCTGCTGGCGGTATTGAATAAGCATTGCTGCACTGATGGGGTATGCATTAGACGAAAAAAAAGAAGAAAAAGAAGAATAATACGCCCAGAAAAGAGGCGAAAAGGAGAAAAACGTAAAAAAACGTGAAAAAAAAGTAAGAGGAAGAGAAGGGAAAAAAAGGTGGAAATGGGTTTAAAAGTGATTTCGGCGGAGAAATATATATATATATATATATATATATATATATATATATATATATATATATGCGCACACACACACATAGATATAAACGTATTCTCCGTTGAGATATTGCAGCCGCTGCTGTGTCCAGGCCCAGGAGCCTTAGCACTGTGCTGTGATGTCACTCAATACCACTGACATCACTAGGTGTAAACAACATCTCTCCTTTGCTGTGTATGTGACTATGGAGCTGTTTGGTGATGTCGTCTATTACGGCCTTCATAGAAGCAACAGGAGATTGTTGCATCCATCTTGAACCCTCAGAACTACAGTGCTATGATGTCACTCACTTCCACAGGCCTTGCAGAGTGTAAACAACAACAACCCAGCTTTGTTGTGTATGTAACCAAAGGGATTTGTGATGTCACCTAGAACCTTCACAGCAGCGACAGCTTTATGAGGAGCATCAGCACTGCTCTGCCTGAGCAGAACCATCACCGCCATAGGTTGTCAAATAACCCGGATTTAACCCACACAGGTAAGTCCAATGGGGTGCAGGCATGTCCTCTATGCTTACAGCTTCCCGTGGGTGTTGGTTTGATACCGTTTGGGGACAGCCAAGGAGGCATCTGCAGGCAACAAAGGTAGGTGTGTGCTTGTGTGTGTGTTTCCTATGCAGATCCTAAGCCCAGTGTCACATGCAAGTAGGAGGAGTAAGAAGGGTTCCTGGCAAATCCGGGTTATGGATTGCATTTAAAAAGGCCCCGTGGGAGTGCAATGGGCCCCTGTCTTGCTGCTTAGCAATAATGGTATGGGTTTAGGTTCTGCTGTGTGTACTGGTGGTTGACTGCCCCCCAGCCCAGAGTGTGCATGGAAAATTGTCTGGCAGCCTCCCTGACAGCAAGCAGTGATAGTGCCCATGAAGGGGACCTTGTTGGGCCCGCCCCTTTCACGGTTATCGCTTCTCGGCCTTTTGGCTAAGATCAAGTGTAGTATCTGTTCTTATCAGTTTAATATCTGATACGTCCCCTATCTGGGGACCATATATTAAATGGATTTTTGAGAACGGGGGCCGATTTCGAAGCTTGCTTCCGTCGCCCTATGCATTGACCCGATATGGCAGTATCTTCGGGTACAGTGCACCACCCCCTTACAGGGTTAAAAAGAAAGATTCCTACTTTCATTGCTACCTGCTTGCTGGCTAGCCAGCTAGCCAGCCCTGTGGGCCTTGCTGCTGCTGCAGCCAAAAAACAAAAGGTGGTGCTGCTGCTGCTTCTGCTGCTTCTGCTTCTGCTTGTGTCTGGCCCCTGTTGGAGCGTCCAGGCACAGGACTTCTGCTGCTGCTGACTAAATGGCCTCCTTAATTGGATCATTTGAGTAGCCAGCACACCTGTGCAGGTAGGGCATGACATGATAGGCAGCTGCCTTGATAGCGGGTGGGTGCTGAATGTTCCTAATTGACAAAATAAGATTAATGCTTATGAAGAAATATAAAATCTCATCCCTTCCCCAATATCGCGCCACACCCCTACCCCTTAATTCCCTGGTTGAACGTGATGGACATATGTCTTTTTTCGACCGTACTAACTATGTAACTATGTAACATAACATGGGGGGGGGGGGGGGGGGGGTCTCCTGGCTGTTCACACAGGTGTGTCATTGCTGTACATTGACCATGCATTGCTTCTGTGGTATTGCAAAGGCAAAGACAAATGCTTCCAGCCATCCATTGCACTAATGGATTGGTCATCAGCTGGCTGTCTATGTCCCGCATCAATATAGACCAAAGTACAGAGGGTTAGGCTATGCTATTGTGCACCTACCTGATGCATCAGAAGGTGCGAGGCCCTTGCTAAATTCTGTGCACAGACTTTGAGATCTATGCTTTAGACTGTATCTAAACCTGCTCCAACATGGACTGACATTCTGGCCTACTTTCAGCCGATGCGACTTGTCTGTCGCTGAACAGTCGCTTTTTATGTATTCAGCACCTATGTATAATGTTGTAAAAATGCTCTAGAAGCTAAAGTCGCAGAAATGTCACACATATTTGGCCTGCAACTTTCTGTGCGACAAATTCAGACAGGAAAAATCAGTATAAATCCTTAGAAAATTATCCCCCAGTGTCTCCATCTGCTGGCGGTATTGAATAAGCATTGCTGCACTGATGGGGTATGCATTAGACGAAAAAAAAGAAGAAAAAGAAGAATAATACGCCCAGAAAAGAGGCGAAAAGGAGAAAAACGTAAAAAAACGTGAAAAAAAAGTAAGAGGAAGAGAAGGGAAAAAAAGGTGGAAATGGGTTTAAAAGTGATTTCGGCGGAGAAATATATATATATATATATATATATATATATATATATATATATATATGCGCACACACACACATAGATATAAACGTATTCTCCGTTGAGATATTGCAGCCGCTGCTGTGTCCAGGCCCAGGAGCCTTAGCACTGTGCTGTGATGTCACTCAATACCACTGACATCACTAGGTGTAAACAACATCTCTCCTTTGCTGTGTATGTGACTATGGAGCTGTTTGGTGATGTCGTCTATTACGGCCTTCATAGAAGCAACAGGAGATTGTTGCATCCATCTTGAACCCTCAGAACTACAGTGCTATGATGTCACTCACTTCCACAGGCCTTGCAGAGTGTAAACAACAACAACCCAGCTTTGTTGTGTATGTAACCATAGGGATTTGTGATGTCACCTAGAACCTTCACAGCAGCGACAGCTTTATGAGGAGCATCAGCACTGCTCTGCCTGAGCAGAACCATCACCGCCATAGGTTGTCAAATAACCCGGATTTAACCCACACAGGTAAGTCCAATGGGGTGCAGGCATGTCCTCTATGCTTACAGCTTCCCGTGGGTGTTGGTTTGATACCGTTTGGGGACAGCCAAGGAGGCATCTGCAGGCAACAAAGGTAGGTGTGTGCTTGTGTGTGTGTTTCCTATGCAGATCCTAAGCCCAGTGTCACATGCAAGTAGGAGGAGTAAGAAGGGTTCCTGGCAAATCCGGGTTATGGATTGCATTTAAAAAGGCCCCGTGGGAGTGCAATGGGCCCCTGTCTTGCTGCTTAGCAATAATGGTATGGGTTTAGGTTCTGCTGTGTGTACTGGTGGTTGACTGCCCCCCAGCCCAGAGTGTGCATGGAAAATTGTCTGGCAGCCTCCCTGACAGCAAGCAGTGATAGTGCCCATGAAGGGGACCTTGTTGGGCCCGCCCCTTTCACGGTTATCGCTTCTCGGCCTTTTGGCTAAGATCAAGTGTAGTATCTGTTCTTATCAGTTTAATATCTGATACGTCCCCTATCTGGGGACCATATATTAAATGGATTTTTGAGAACGGGGGCCGATTTCGAAGCTTGCTTCCGTCGCCCTATGCATTGACCCGATATGGCAGTATCTTCGGGTACAGTGCACCACCCCCTTACAGGGTTAAAAAGAAAGATTCCTACTTTCATTGCTACCTGCTTGCTGGCTAGCCAGCTAGCCAGCCCTGTGGGCCTTGCTGCTGCTGCAGCCAAAAAACAAAAGGTGGTGCTGCTGCTGCTTCTGCTGCTTCTGCTTCTGCTTGTGTCTGGCCCCTGTTGGAGCGTCCAGGCACAGGACTTCTGCTGCTGCTGACTAAATGGCCTCCTTAATTGGATCATTTGAGTAGCCAGCACACCTGTGCAGGTAGGGCATGACATGATAGGCAGCTGCCTTGATAGCGGGTGGGTGCTGAATGTTCCTAATTGACAAAATAAGATTAATGCTTATGAAGAAATATAAAATCTCATCCCTTCCCCAATATCGCGCCACACCCCTACCCCTTAATTCCCTGGTTGAACGTGATGGACATATGTCTTTTTTCGACCGTACTAACTATGTAACTATGTAACATAACATGGGGGGGGGGGTCTCCTGGCTGTTCACACAGGTGTGTCATTGCTGTACATTGACCATGCATTGCTTCTGTGGTATTGCAAAGGCAAAGACAAATGCTTCCAGCCATCCATTGCACTAATGGATTGGTCATCAGCTGGCTGTCTATGTCCCGCATCAATATAGACCAAAGTACAGAGGGTTAGGCTATGCTATTGTGCACCTACCTGATGCATCAGAAGGTGCGAGGCCCTTGCTAAATTCTGTGCACAGACTTTGAGATCTATGCTTTAGACTGTATCTAAACCTGCTCCAACATGGACTGACATTCTGGCCTACTTTCAGCCGATGCGACTTGTCTGTCGCTGAACAGTCGCTTTTTATGTATTCAGCACCTATGTATAATGTTGTAAAAATGCTCTAGAAGCTAAAGTCGCAGAAATGTCACACATATTTGGCCTGCAACTTTCTGTGCGACAAATTCAGACAGGAAAAATCAGTATAAATCCTTAGAAAATTATCCCCCAGTGTCTCCATCTGCTGGCGGTATTGAATAAGCATTGCTGCACTGATGGGGTATGCATTAGACGAAAAAAAAGAAGAAAAAGAAGAATAATACGCCCAGAAAAGAGGCGAAAAGGAGAAAAACGTAAAAAAACGTGAAAAAAAAGTAAGAGGAAGAGAAGGGAAAAAAAGGTGGAAATGGGTTTAAAAGTGATTTCGGCGGAGAAATATATATATATATATATATATATATATATATATATATATATATATATGCGCACACACACACATAGATATAAACGTATTCTCCGTTGAGATATTGCAGCCGCTGCTGTGTCCAGGCCCAGGAGCCTTAGCACTGTGCTGTGATGTCACTCAATACCACTGACATCACTAGGTGTAAACAACATCTCTCCTTTGCTGTGTATGTGACTATGGAGCTGTTTGGTGATGTCGTCTATTACGGCCTTCATAGAAGCAACAGGAGATTGTTGCATCCATCTTGAACCCTCAGAACTACAGTGCTATGATGTCACTCACTTCCACAGGCCTTGCAGAGTGTAAACAACAACAACCCAGCTTTGTTGTGTATGTAACCATAGGGATTTGTGATGTCACCTAGAACCTTCACAGCAGCGACAGCTTTATGAGGAGCATCAGCACTGCTCTGCCTGAGCAGAACCATCACCGCCATAGGTTGTCAAATAACCCGGATTTAACCCACACAGGTAAGTCCAATGGGGTGCAGGCATGTCCTCTATGCTTACAGCTTCCCGTGGGTGTTGGTTTGATACCGTTTGGGGACAGCCAAGGAGGCATCTGCAGGCAACAAAGGTAGGTGTGTGCTTGTGTGTGTGTTTCCTATGCAGATCCTAAGCCCAGTGTCACATGCAAGTAGGAGGAGTAAGAAGGGTTCCTGGCAAATCCGGGTTATGGATTGCATTTAAAAAGGCCCCGTGGGAGTGCAATGGGCCCCTGTCTTGCTGCTTAGCAATAATGGTATGGGTTTAGGTTCTGCTGTGTGTACTGGTGGTTGACTGCCCCCCAGCCCAGAGTGTGCATGGAAAATTGTCTGGCAGCCTCCCTGACAGCAAGCAGTGATAGTGCCCATGAAGGGGACCTTGTTGGGCCCGCCCCTTTCACGGTTATCGCTTCTCGGCCTTTTGGCTAAGATCAAGTGTAGTATCTGTTCTTATCAGTTTTCATGCTGGTGGGGATGGGTGCTGCATGGAGGATGCAGGTGTACCAGGGCTTTCCGGGGCTGGTTCTGAGGAATCAGCTCGACGGCTGCCCCGATGTGACCTGTTCCCTCCGGGTCTCGCCATGAGGCTGAGAGGGTCTAGAGCCGAGGTACTTTTGTGCCTCGGGGAGTGGTGACCCCGAGGTGCCGAAACTCACTGGGAGAATAGGCTCACTGAGTTGAAGCACGGGCACCATAATCTCTTCACCTTGTGGCACTCACCTCTTGATTCCCGGCCTTCTGGCTAGGATCAGAGAAATTTTTATAGATCCGGCCGGATGTCCGGGCAGTATATCTGCACACATTCACTTATTTATTTATTTTTTTGTCTCACTGTGTCACTTTTTGCGTGTTGTGTGTTCAGATTTGTCAGGATGCGGTAGCCCTTCTGGGTGTCCCTCCTGGCGGTCTAGGGGAGGTGTGTGTGGCCATTAGGTTCCGCACCTCCCTGCAAACACCCCGGGTACCCCTGCTTTGGCAGGGTACCTACCGTAATCGGCTCTGCGGGCAGATACCTTGGCCAACGCCAAGGGGGATGCCGGGAGCATTTGTGGTCCCCTAGTAGCTTTGGCGAAAAGGGACATCGAACCTGGAACCTCGCAGGTACCTTTTGGTCCGGAGGCGAAGGGTAAGGTTTGTTGGGGGGCCTCTCTCCTATCGGAGAAGGGCTTGCGATAGACCGCATCCTTTGTGCACGTTTTTTTTAGTGTAACACGTTTGCACTTTTTCTTGCACTTTGGGTGAATCGAAAGCACGTTCCTCGGCTTTAGATAAAAAAAAAAAATCTGTTCTTATCAGTTTAATATCTGATACGTCCCCTATCTGGGGACCATATATTAAATGGATTTTTGAGAACGGGGGCCGATTTCGAAGCTTGCTTCCGTCGCCCTATGCATTGACCCGATATGGCAGTATCTTCGGGTACAGTGCACCACCCCCTTACAGGGTTAAAAAGAAAGATTCCTACTTTCATTGCTACCTGCTTGCTGGCTAGCCAGCTAGCCAGCCCTGTGGGCCTTGCTGCTGCTGCAGCCAAAAAACAAAAGGTGGTGCTGCTGCTGCTTCTGCTGCTTCTGCTTCTGCTTGTGTCTGGCCCCTGTTGGAGCGTCCAGGCACAGGACTTCTGCTGCTGCTGACTAAATGGCCTCCTTAATTGGATCATTTGAGTAGCCAGCACACCTGTGCAGGTAGGGCATGACATGATAGGCAGCTGCCTTGATAGCGGGTGGGTGCTGAATGTTCCTAATTGACAAAATAAGATTAATGCTTATGAAGAAATATAAAATCTCATCCCTTCCCCAATATCGCGCCACACCCCTACCCCTTAATTCCCTGGTTGAACGTGATGGACATATGTCTTTTTTCGACCGTACTAACTATGTAACTATGTAACATAACATGGGGGGGGGGGTCTCCTGGCTGTTCACACAGGTGTGTCATTGCTGTACATTGACCATGCATTGCTTCTGTGGTATTGCAAAGGCAAAGACAAATGCTTCCAGCCATCCATTGCACTAATGGATTGGTCATCAGCTGGCTGTCTATGTCCCGCATCAATATAGACCAAAGTACAGAGGGTTAGGCTATGCTATTGTGCACCTACCTGATGCATCAGAAGGTGCGAGGCCCTTGCTAAATTCTGTGCACAGACTTTGAGATCTATGCTTTAGACTGTATCTAAACCTGCTCCAACATGGACTGACATTCTGGCCTACTTTCAGCCGATGCGACTTGTCTGTCGCTGAACAGTCGCTTTTTATGTATTCAGCACCTATGTATAATGTTGTAAAAATGCTCTAGAAGCTAAAGTCGCAGAAATGTCACACATATTTGGCCTGCAACTTTCTGTGCGACAAATTCAGACAGGAAAAATCAGTATAAATCCTTAGAAAATTATCCCCCAGTGTCTCCATCTGCTGGCGGTATTGAATAAGCATTGCTGCACTGATGGGGTATGCATTAGACGAAAAAAAAGAAGAAAAAGAAGAATAATACGCCCAGAAAAGAGGCGAAAAGGAGAAAAACGTAAAAAAACGTGAAAAAAAAGTAAGAGGAAGAGAAGGGAAAAAAAGGTGGAAATGGGTTTAAAAGTGATTTCGGCGGAGAAATATATATATATATATATATATATATATATATATATATATATATATATATGCGCACACACACACATAGATATAAACGTATTCTCCGTTGAGATATTGCAGCCGCTGCTGTGTCCAGGCCCAGGAGCCTTAGCACTGTGCTGTGATGTCACTCAATACCACTGACATCACTAGGTGTAAACAACATCTCTCCTTTGCTGTGTATGTGACTATGGAGCTGTTTGGTGATGTCGTCTATTACGGCCTTCATAGAAGCAACAGGAGATTGTTGCATCCATCTTGAACCCTCAGAACTACAGTGCTATGATGTCACTCACTTCCACAGGCCTTGCAGAGTGTAAACAACAACAACCCAGCTTTGTTGTGTATGTAACCATAGGGATTTGTGATGTCACCTAGAACCTTCACAGCAGCGACAGCTTTATGAGGAGCATCAGCACTGCTCTGCCTGAGCAGAACCATCACCGCCATAGGTTGTCAAATAACCCGGATTTAACCCACACAGGTAAGTCCAATGGGGTGCAGGCATGTCCTCTATGCTTACAGCTTCCCGTGGGTGTTGGTTTGATACCGTTTGGGGACAGCCAAGGAGGCATCTGCAGGCAACAAAGGTAGGTGTGTGCTTGTGTGTGTGTTTCCTATGCAGATCCTAAGCCCAGTGTCACATGCAAGTAGGAGGAGTAAGAAGGGTTCCTGGCAAATCCGGGTTATGGATTGCATTTAAAAAGGCCCCGTGGGAGTGCAATGGGCCCCTGTCTTGCTGCTTAGCAATAATGGTATGGGTTTAGGTTCTGCTGTGTGTACTGGTGGTTGACTGCCCCCCAGCCCAGAGTGTGCATGGAAAATTGTCTGGCAGCCTCCCTGACAGCAAGCAGTGATAGTGCCCATGAAGGGGACCTTGTTGGGCCCGCCCCTTTCACGGTTATCGCTTCTCGGCCTTTTGGCTAAGATCAAGTGTAGTATCTGTTCTTATCAGTTTAATATCTGATACGTCCCCTATCTGGGGACCATATATTAAATGGATTTTTGAGAACGGGGGCCGATTTCGAAGCTTGCTTCCGTCGCCCTATGCATTGACCCGATATGGCAGTATCTTCGGGTACAGTGCACCACCCCCTTACAGGGTTAAAAAGAAAGATTCCTACTTTCATTGCTACCTGCTTGCTGGCTAGCCAGCTAGCCAGCCCTGTGGGCCTTGCTGCTGCTGCAGCCAAAAAACAAAAGGTGGTGCTGCTGCTGCTTCTGCTGCTTCTGCTTCTGCTTGTGTCTGGCCCCTGTTGGAGCGTCCAGGCACAGGACTTCTGCTGCTGCTGACTAAATGGCCTCCTTAATTGGATCATTTGAGTAGCCAGCACACCTGTGCAGGTAGGGCATGACATGATAGGCAGCTGCCTTGATAGCGGGTGGGTGCTGAATGTTCCTAATTGACAAAATAAGATTAATGCTTATGAAGAAATATAAAATCTCATCCCTTCCCCAATATCGCGCCACACCCCTACCCCTTAATTCCCTGGTTGAACGTGATGGACATATGTCTTTTTTCGACCGTACTAACTATGTAACTATGTAACATAACATGGGGGGGGGGGGGGGGGGTCTCCTGGCTGTTCACACAGGTGTGTCATTGCTGTACATTGACCATGCATTGCTTCTGTGGTATTGCAAAGGCAAAGACAAATGCTTCCAGCCATCCATTGCACTAATGGATTGGTCATCAGCTGGCTGTCTATGTCCCGCATCAATATAGACCAAAGTACAGAGGGTTAGGCTATGCTATTGTGCACCTACCTGATGCATCAGAAGGTGCGAGGCCCTTGCTAAATTCTGTGCACAGACTTTGAGATCTATGCTTTAGACTGTATCTAAACCTGCTCCAACATGGACTGACATTCTGGCCTACTTTCAGCCGATGCGACTTGTCTGTCGCTGAACAGTCGCTTTTTATGTATTCAGCACCTATGTATAATGTTGTAAAAATGCTCTAGAAGCTAAAGTCGCAGAAATGTCACACATATTTGGCCTGCAACTTTCTGTGCGACAAATTCAGACAGGAAAAATCAGTATAAATCCTTAGAAAATTATCCCCCAGTGTCTCCATCTGCTGGCGGTATTGAATAAGCATTGCTGCACTGATGGGGTATGCATTAGACGAAAAAAAAGAAGAAAAAGAAGAATAATACGCCCAGAAAAGAGGCGAAAAGGAGAAAAACGTAAAAAAACGTGAAAAAAAAGTAAGAGGAAGAGAAGGGAAAAAAAGGTGGAAATGGGTTTAAAAGTGATTTCGGCGGAGAAATATATATATATATATATATATATATATATATATATATATATATATGCGCACACACACACATAGATATAAACGTATTCTCCGTTGAGATATTGCAGCCGCTGCTGTGTCCAGGCCCAGGAGCCTTAGCACTGTGCTGTGATGTCACTCAATACCACTGACATCACTAGGTGTAAACAACATCTCTCCTTTGCTGTGTATGTGACTATGGAGCTGTTTGGTGATGTCGTCTATTACGGCCTTCATAGAAGCAACAGGAGATTGTTGCATCCATCTTGAACCCTCAGAACTACAGTGCTATGATGTCACTCACTTCCACAGGCCTTGCAGAGTGTAAACAACAACAACCCAGCTTTGTTGTGTATGTAACCAAAGGGATTTGTGATGTCACCTAGAACCTTCACAGCAGCGACAGCTTTATGAGGAGCATCAGCACTGCTCTGCCTGAGCAGAACCATCACCGCCATAGGTTGTCAAATAACCCGGATTTAACCCACACAGGTAAGTCCAATGGGGTGCAGGCATGTCCTCTATGCTTACAGCTTCCCGTGGGTGTTGGTTTGATACCGTTTGGGGACAGCCAAGGAGGCATCTGCAGGCAACAAAGGTAGGTGTGTGCTTGTGTGTGTGTTTCCTATGCAGATCCTAAGCCCAGTGTCACATGCAAGTAGGAGGAGTAAGAAGGGTTCCTGGCAAATCCGGGTTATGGATTGCATTTAAAAAGGCCCCGTGGGAGTGCAATGGGCCCCTGTCTTGCTGCTTAGCAATAATGGTATGGGTTTAGGTTCTGCTGTGTGTACTGGTGGTTGACTGCCCCCCAGCCCAGAGTGTGCATGGAAAATTGTCTGGCAGCCTCCCTGACAGCAAGCAGTGATAGTGCCCATGAAGGGGACCTTGTTGGGCCCGCCCCTTTCACGGTTATCGCTTCTCGGCCTTTTGGCTAAGATCGGGGTTTATTGCCTCGGTCGGCGCTGAGGGTGCGAGTGAACTGCGCCGCGACTAGCTGCGTAGGTGATCAAGACTGTGGTACTCGTTACCGACAGATTTGGAAAGATGGCTGGATCCAACATGTCTGCAGTGGAGAAGACCGTACGCATCAAGGTACTAACCACGGATCGTCTAAGAAACAGCATTGAATACATCGGCCATACCATTGTGGAGCGACTGGCAGGATTTTCCTTGAGCGACCTCTTTTGTGTCCAGGAGAACAAGCGCCAAGGTATTTATGACGTGTCCTTCTTATATGATGCTGACTGCCAGAACTTTTATGAGTGCTTAAAACGGAACAGTGGAAGTGAGGTTTTGCGGGATGTGTCCTTTTATCCCCTTTTTGAAATGGGGACAAAGACTTTGTTTATCCACATGTACAATCCGTTTGTTGATGTCTCTATGATTAAGAACTTCTTGAGCATCTATTGTGAGTCTATTGCTGGTGGTACTAAGCAGACAAGCAGCATTGGTGTATTTAATGGCACGTATAAGTTCTTTGTGAAGTTGCGGCTTGATGGAGATTGCATTGGAGGCGTTAAGCACCCTCCGGCGAACTTTACCATTGCTGGTTTCAGAGGTTATCTCTATTACTACGGACAGCCATCTTTCTGTAGAAATTGTCTATTGTTTGGACATGTGAAGGAGGCCTGCCCTGGCAGTAAGAAATGCAGGAACTGTAAGCAACCGGGGCATGAGGCGGGTGCATGTCCACACCCGAGGACCTGTGACCTATGTGGGGAAGCTGGCCATGTGTACAAGAACTGTCCAGTGTTGAAGAGGAGGGAGGAGGAGAGGAGAATGGAAGAGGAAATGGTGGAGAGGAGGAGGGCAGCTGCAGCTGCAGCTGCGGCTGCGGCTGCAGTGGTTCCTGCAAGAGAGAGCGTGATTATTGGAGAGGTGCAGAGTCCTGTGGTGGTAGAGGAGCAAGTGAAGGTGGTGGAGGAGCAAGTGGTGGTGGAGGAGGAGCAAATGGCGGTGCAAGTGGAAGAAGGGGAGATTGAGGATGCTCCCAGTCCCCCGGCTGAGGAGTCGCCGCAAATTGAAGAGTGGTCTTCTTCTGAGGGTGAAGACCGTGAGGAGAGACATAGAGAGAGAGAGGATGACTTTGATCTTTTTCGTCCCCCCAAGAAGACGGCCAGGAAGCTTTCTGGTGGACAGATGGAGTCGACGCTGGTGGCTACGGACAATCGGTATCAACCGCTATCTGAGAGCGACATGGATGCGTGCTCTGCGGGAGAAGCTTCTCCCACACCGCTGAGGAAAGCTACCTAAATAACTTTCTTCTTTTCTGTCAAATTCTTCCTTAGGGTTGTTAAGATGGTGGTATGTCTTTTTTAGTCGGTTCTATAAACGTTAGAGTCTTCAGAAGTAAAGTCAGAAGGTCAGTAATTTTGAAGGACTTGGCAGGGAAAAAAGCGGACATTATTTGTTTGCAGGAATGTGGGCTAAATGATATTCCGGGGAAGGGAGAATGGGCTTATGGTCCTGCTGTTTGGTCGGTGTCTGGGCATAATAGAAATGATGGGGTAGGGGTGCTTTTTAAGAGCTTTAAGTTTGAAGTTTGTAGTTATGTGGTAATAGAGGAGGGGAGGTGTATCATGGTGGAGGTTAAGGTGCAGGGGGTTAAATTTAGGTTGATAAATGTGTATGCGCCGGTAAGGAGGGAGGAGCGGGTGGGGTTGTTGGAGGTAATTAAGAGGTTTCTGCCGGGTAAAATACCTTTGGTGTGGGTGGGGGATTTCAACTGTGAAATTGAGGGGAATGTGGATGTATCTGGGAATATTCTTAAAAGTATAGTGTGTGACTTTAAGTTAAAGGATGTGGCTGAAGCGTGTGGAGTGTGTCCTTTGTTAGATACATATTATTCTGATAGTGGAAGTCATAGTTCCAGACTTGATATGTGTTTTGTGTCTAAGGGTGTGTTATGTAAGAATTATATGCAAGAAAAAGTAGGATATTCGGATCATGAGTATGTGTGTTGTGAGTTAGTATTGGATGCAGATTGTGTGAGTGGGAGGGGTGTATGGAAATTAAATGTTAAATTGTTGGAAGTGGAAGGAGTGTATGATAGATATGTTAATAAGTATAGGGGTTGGTGTAAGAAAAAGAATGATTTTCCTGATATATTGTGTTGGTGGGAATGGGTTAAGGGTCAAACAAAAGTTTTCTTTAAAAGAGAGGGATATAAGCGGAATGCTGGGAGGAAGAAGAAGTATGAATGGTTGAATAAAAGATTGGTGTTTCTCAATAAGTTAAAGAAGTATGGCTGGAGTGTGGGTGAGCAGATTGAGGTTGTGAAGAGTGATCTAAAAAATTGGTTGAATGAGAAAGGTAAAGAGTTGATGTATCAAGCAAAACTTGATAAGTTAGAGAAAGATGAGAAATGTTCGAGATATTTCTTTAAAAAAGTTATTGGGAAGAGAGAGGATATGGTAAGAGTGTATGATGATGATGGCTGTCTGGTTAAAGGTAAAGCTGTGTTGGGTGTGGTTAAAAATTTTTATGAAGAGTTGTATGCGGTAAAAGAATGTGAAGAGGACTTGCAGGATGAAGTGTTGAGAGTGCTTGATAAGAGGGTGGATGGTAGTGAATATGGGACTCTGATGAGAGAGATTGGAGAGGAGGAAGTGAAGAGGACTGTGGATAGTATGTCAAGAAATAAAACGCCTGGAGAGGATGGGTTGCCTGTTGAATTTTATGCTTGGATTTGGGATGTTGTGAAGGATGATTTGGTGGAAGTGTATAGGTATATGTGGAGGAATGAGAGAATGGTGGAAAGTATGAAGAGTGGAGTGGTTGTGTTGATTTATAAGAAAGGTGATGTGAATGATGTGAGGAATTGGAGGCCGATAACTTTGTTGAATGTAGATTATAAGGTGTTTGCTAAAATAATTACAAATAGGATGAGAGATGTGGTTGAGCAGGTGATTGGAGAAGAACAAGTTTGTGGTGTGCCTGGGAGAAGAATAAATGAAAATTTGTGTTTGTTGAGAGATTTGTTATGGGATAGTATGAGTAGGAAACAGGAGGTTAGAGTGATGTCGATAGATTTTGAAAAGGCGTTTGATCGCCTGTCACATAGGTTTTTGTTTAGAGTATTAGTGAGAATGGGATTCCCGGGTGATTTTGTAAATGTTGTAAGGATGCTGTATGATGGAGTATATAGTAAGGTTTTGATAAATGGTTGGATGTCTGAGAAGGTGAAAGTATGTTCTGGTGTAAGGCAGGGTTGTCCGTTGTCCCCTATGGCTTTTATATGTGCTATGGAGCCATTATTAGAGATGTTGCGGCGGGATAAGTGTGTTAGAGGGTTAAAAATTCCAGGGAGTGGTGGGAGAGAAGTCAAAGTTTTGGCCTACATGGATGATGTGTGTATTTTGGGAGAGTCTGTGGCTGTTATGAGAAGGGCAAAGTTACTAGTTGGATTGTTTTGTGGAGCGTCTGGGTTTAAGGTGAATTGGGACAAAAGTGAGTATAAATGTTTTGGTAGTATGCAAGGAAGTGAGGATGTGGGTATGAAGAATATTGAAGGTGGTATTCAGGTTTTAGGTGTTAAAATGGATGAAAGATTGGATGGGAGAGAAAGTTGGGATGATGTGGAGAAGAGAGTGTCCAAAAAATTGAGTCTTTGGAGGTTGAGAGATTTGTCTATGGTTGGGAAAGTGCTGGTTGTGAAAAGTGTAATATTGCCTATTTTATTGTATGTGGCAATAGTGTTTCCGCCAAGTTATATGGTTTTAAGGAAGTTAAAAAGAATTTTGTTTGTGTTTTTTTGGGGTACAAAAGTGGAAAGAGTGAGGAGAGAAGTTGTGATGAAGGATGGTAGTAAGGGTGGAATGGGATTTCCAAATCTAGATGTGTATTTGGGGGTGAATGTGGTGTTTGCGGTTAGAAGGATGATGAGAGGAGAAAAGAATTTTGCATGTATGTTGAGATATTTAGGTGGGCGTGTGTTATGCAAATTAGGTTGGCTGGAGAGAGATTTGAGAGTGCCTTATGCCTTTGTGTGCCCGAGTTGGTATTTGTATGTGGAAAAGTTTTTGGAGAGTTATAGGTTGATTGGTGTGAGAAAGGAGTTGTTTGAAAGTAAGAAGAATGTGTTTGGGTATGTCGCCGCAAGTGAGGTGGAGTGTCCGATTAATATGGTAAGAGGCCAGGATGTGTCTAAGGTGTGGAAGAGTTTAATGACAGATGGAATATCAAATAGACAGAGAGAGATAGGATGGCAGTGTTTGCATGGAGCCCTACCAGTAAGAGAGTTCCAAAGGAATAGAGGTATTGGAAGGAGTGAAATATGTCCGAGGGAAGATTGTAGTGGGGTTGAAAGTGTGATGCATGTGATTTGGAATTGTGACATGGCTCAGAATGTATGGAGAGGGATAGGTCTGTTGTGTAAGGAGTTGACTGGGATTAATAGGTTGTCATATGAGGTTGTGATGTTTGGTCTTAGTATGATTGGAAGAAAGAATGAAAGGGTGTTGTTTGTGTTGTTGGCGATTGTGAAGGAAGTCTTGTGGGATGTTAGAAATTTATATGTGTTTAAAAGAAAAGATGTGACTGTGGAAGGAAGTTTAAGAATGATTCTGGATAGGTTGTACACCGTTTATTTACGTGATAAAAAGAAATTAGGTGAAATAGATGCAGAGGGGATATGGAAATTTTTGAAGTGGAGACATGTTGTAAGGGTGTAATGGTGATGGTATTTGAATTTGTTTTGAATTTGCTTTGAACAAATAAAGAATGACCTAATGATGAGTTAGACTTCACCATGAGTCAAAAATGACGCGTTATCTAAGTGGTGTTTAGTCTAAACCTGAAGGTTTATAAAAAAAAAAAAAAAAAAATCTGTTCTTATCAGTTTAATATCTGATACGTCCCCTATCTGGGGACCATATATTAAATGGATTTTTGAGAACGGGGGCCGATTTCGAAGCTTGCTTCCGTCGCCCTATGCATTGACCCGATATGGCAGTATCTTCGGGTACAGTGCACCACCCCCTTACAGGGTTAAAAAGAAAGATTCCTACTTTCATTGCTACCTGCTTGCTGGCTAGCCAGCTAGCCAGCCCTGTGGGCCTTGCTGCTGCTGCAGCCAAAAAACAAAAGGTGGTGCTGCTGCTGCTTCTGCTGCTTCTGCTTCTGCTTGTGTCTGGCCCCTGTTGGAGCGTCCAGGCACAGGACTTCTGCTGCTGCTGCTGACTAAATGGCCTCCTTAATTGGATCATTTGAGTAGCCAGCACACCTGTGCAGGTAGGGCATGACATGATAGGCAGCTGCCTTGATAGCGGGTGGGTGCTGAATGTTCCTAATTGACAAAATAAGATTAATGCTTATGAAGAAATATAAAATCTCATCCCTTCCCCAATATCGCGCCACACCCCTACCCCTTAATTCCCTGGTTGAACGTGATGGACATATGTCTTTTTTCGACCGTACTAACTATGTAACTATGTAACATAACATGGGGGGGGGGGGGGGGGGGGTCTCCTGGCTGTTCACACAGGTGTGTCATTGCTGTACATTGACCATGCATTGCTTCTGTGGTATTGCAAAGGCAAAGACAAATGCTTCCAGCCATCCATTGCACTAATGGATTGGTCATCAGCTGGCTGTCTATGTCCCGCATCAATATAGACCAAAGTACAGAGGGTTAGGCTATGCTATTGTGCACCTACCTGATGCATCAGAAGGTGCGAGGCCCTTGCTAAATTCTGTGCACAGACTTTGAGATCTATGCTTTAGACTGTATCTAAACCTGCTCCAACATGGACTGACATTCTGGCCTACTTTCAGCCGATGCGACTTGTCTGTCGCTGAACAGTCGCTTTTTATGTATTCAGCACCTATGTATAATGTTGTAAAAATGCTCTAGAAGCTAAAGTCGCAGAAATGTCACACATATTTGGCCTGCAACTTTCTGTGCGACAAATTCAGACAGGAAAAATCAGTATAAATCCTTAGAAAATTATCCCCCAGTGTCTCCATCTGCTGGCGGTATTGAATAAGCATTGCTGCACTGATGGGGTATGCATTAGACGAAAAAAAAGAAGAAAAAGAAGAATAATACGCCCAGAAAAGAGGCGAAAAGGAGAAAAACGTAAAAAAACGTGAAAAAAAAGTAAGAGGAAGAGAAGGGAAAAAAAGGTGGAAATGGGTTTAAAAGTGATTTCGGCTGAGA